>NW_008604753.1:0-2276 GCF_000691845.1 Merops nubicus
AGCATCCTGACAGCCGGTAGCCCACTATCGGCCTGTAACATTGTGGCGTCAGAACTGGGATACGAGGGTCTTTTTGAGCTCTCGGACCATGCTCTCAATTCCTAAAATGCTAAAAAAAAAGAAAAAATTAAAAAAAAAAAAATTAAAAAATAAGAATACACAAATTGGTACCAAAATGAGCACTGAGGGTACCGATGTGAAAGATATTACTCATGAAGAAGATACTGAGGTTCAGGAAAGGCTGGATACTGTTAATGTAGAGAACGCCACTGGTGCAGAGATTATGATGAAAACTCCACTCTCTGTCTATGACGGATTGCTGCAGGGGCTTGGGGAGTTGCAGGAAGAAGTTAGAGAGAGCTACAGCAGGAGCTTAAAGAGAAAATGTCATAAATAGTAGCTTAGAGAGTTACTGCAAAGGCTTGAGTACGGGCTTATGTGTGGTACGCAGGATTGCCTAAAAGAGTATGAGGAGTTAGAAAAGAAATATGAAGAGTTGCAACATGAGAATAAAGAGTTCCACTATGACAATAAAGAGTTGCAGCAGGAGAATAAAAGGTTGCGACAGGATAATCAAATGTTGCAAGAAAAGTATCAAGAAGTGTATCAGGAGAGTGTATAGGTAAAAGAGGTGCACAGGGAGTTGCAGAAGGAACATGAGGAGGTGCAAAAAGATTTACAACAGTTCCAACATGAGAATGGCGAGATACAACCGATGATTAAGGGGATACAGCAAGATTGCAAGAAGTATCTGTACAGAGAGAATGAAAAACTGCAATGAGAGAATGGAAAACTGCGAGAGCAGTTAAAACAAAAGGATGCTCCCCCTTTTAAGGAGGAGGATGCATCTTAGGGTGGCCAGCCCTTTTTTGATGAGTCAGATTCCAGTCAGAAACATCTGGCTTTTAATGAAAAAGTAGAAATGCTCAGTTCTCTCTCAGAACAGCAGGCCCCCGCACAGATGCTCCCTCAGTCTTCTAAAGCTGACAGACTGATGGAGGAAACAACCACGCAGATGGCTGCGATGTGGTCATACATTAATAAACAATTTCTCAACGTGAAACATCATGAGGGGCTTCCTCAATGTAGTTTGGATGAGGAGGGAGAGGAGGAAGAAGAGCCAGGAAAGAGAACAGGAAGGAGTGGAATATAAACATGTGCACCCACTTAAGAAAACTTACTTCTCAAAGGGAAGGTGCCAGGCGAGCAGATAAGGAGGTTAAAGAAAAACCGTACAGTCCTCTAGAACTGTTAAAGATTAGAAAACAGTAGAGCAGGCTTCCGTCTGAGACCGAAACTGAATACGAGAGTGTCCCTCACAGGAGGAGACGTTCTGTTGAGTGAGCACGAGGCTGAGGGGTACTGGGGACCCGGAATTATTCTAATGACTGGAGTACCAGACCACCCCTGGTCTCTAACTCAGCGTGCAGCTTTTTGTGTTAGCGAAACAGAACCCACTTGCAGAGGAGAACTGAGTGCCCTGAAAGGGGACCACTCTAATATTATGGAAAATGTCCACAAAGCTGCTGTAATCCAAATGATTTATGACCATGAATTAGTACCGGATTGGAGTCCTATGCTTTCAAGAGTGAAAGAGAACAGATTCACTATTTTAATCAGGGGACTCCCTGAATCACTTAAAAGTAAAGTCATCCAATGTCAAGAAAGGATCAAAATTTGAGATATGTGAATTACATGGTCCGAACTGGCCAGAGAATTGGTAAATTACAGCAAGGAATATTATGAATCTGAAAGTTCTGGCAAGCCTTCTGCAGTCAGACAAGTCACATGACTTTCATATGCTGAGGTGGCTGCCAAGTCACCTTGGAAGCCCCCTCCTCCTAAGCAGCCAGAGAAATCACGGGGTGACTGGACAGTGGAGAATAGAGAGACAAAATAAAAAAAAAGCATATAGCCCACCTAAAAGCCAATGCCCCCCCCCAAAACACACTTCATCACAAAAAAACACGGGGCCATATGCTAAGCTTAAGGAGGAGGCCAGGCATATAGGGATCCCATCTTCATTATTGGCTCAGAATTATTCCTAGAAGCTCTTAAAAGAGCTGATAGAATGCTAGCATAGAATGTTTAATTTGGAACAAAATTAGTCTAGAGGGCCTAGGCCAAGGTCTAATTCCAGAGGAAGTTCATAAGAAAGATCCAATAATTCAGAAAAGTAAATAACCCTCCTTCTGCTAAGAAAAGAAAGTCTAAAAGACAGCGGAGAAGGGGAAAAATACAGGGCTCCGACACAGAGATTAAAAATTATTCACAAA
>NW_008604754.1:0-11943 GCF_000691845.1 Merops nubicus
AAAAGTGGTTTAAACCACCACATTGATTAAGTCTTTTATTATTATTTTGAAATTCATTTGCAACACTTGCACCTAGCTTTTGCAACGTTATGGTGGTAAACTAGAAACTGAAAGGGAAGACAGATAAAAAGAATCAAAGAGTGAATCAAAACCACTCAAATAACATGAATCCTGAAACACCACAAAAAAAAAAAAAAAAAATATTTTTCCTTAATTTACCAAAAGGTCTTCCTATCACAAGCAGAAATCAAACAATATTTATAAAAAATCATAATTAATGGGTTTTAAGCATTTGTGGACAAACCTTCAGTGATCCAACAAGTTTTCCAAGACAACAGAAACCTAAGTATATTGTACTTTAAAAACAAACTCGGTACTTTTAAGTAACTTTACTTGTGTTGAACCGGAAACAGTAATTGAAAGTGTTGCCCACTTTTTTCTTGTAGCAAATAATGTGAGTCTGAGGGTATTTTCTTCTTATTATAAATCCAACTGTCTCTCAAGCTTTCCTCCTACAGTCTACGTTCCATGGCAGATGCATAATCTAGTGCTCAGCTAAAGGTAATGTAAATGGCAGGACACTGATATTTGGAAAATATTTGGAAAGGAACTGAAGGACACATGTGCTTTGTCTCTACATTTTTTATGACACTTTGGGAAGGCAAGTTTTCAATGTTGTATTCAAGATATCTGGAGCAGGTTGTTTAAACCATTAAGACTGTAATATCAAAGCATTAAGTAGAAAAATCTTTATGTTAACAATTTGAATCAACACAGCCACAAATTGGAAGAATAGCTCAGCCACTACAAGTGAGTGCTACCTGGTTCTTAAAGCTACCATAACTCTTTCGATAAAAGTCTTAAAAGGTCTGTCTCTTTGCAGCATTTCATTGTTACATTGATAGAGAGCACAATCTTCCTGTGGATGTGATGAACTCTCTAAGAAAAAGCAAGGTGTGCCTCAAGATTTAAATCAATTTGTGTCCCTGACCCAACATATTTAAGTAGATTAAGGGTTACCACAGCAGTTTAATCTTTTGAGCACTGCTGGTAAATGGTGATTATAAATGCTGGTTGTAGAGTACACTAATCCGCCTATAATATAACATCTTTGATCAGGAAAAACTGTATTTTGTGTTTCATGCAGAGACTAATATTAAGTCACTGATAGAAATAGAGATAAGAAATTAATGTTTTCACTGGAGTTCATCATTAATGACCCACCTTGCTGCCACTCCTGTGGATACTGAAAGCTGTTTCCTTCTTAACATTAACTATATCTCTTGAAAATTATACCTTTTTTTTTACAGTTGAATGTGCTTTGCTCATTTAGGGTAACTTTTGTAAAAAGTTAAAGCAGCTGAATTCACTGCATTGCTGCAATCAAACTAAACATTTATATGGTTAGCTGTGCAGAAGTCAGGTGAAAGCAAACAGTTTTCATATTTGAGAGCCTTATATTGGATACATAGAGAAGGGAAGGCTGCTTCCATACAAAATGCTTTCAGGACAAATACTTATCTGTCTATTTACTGTTTACATCAGGTTTGACTGTGATCCTACATAAAAAGTTGCTTACAGTTATTTTATTCTATTGTTTCATTGCATTTTTTTAATTAAGATTACAACATTTCAAAAATTCTATGTTTATTGTGTTCAGCATAATTATTAATGCAGCCCATTGGGATCCAGTAGTTACTGCTGTTAATTTTGGTTCTTTTCTCTATTCTTTAAACATATTCTATGAGAAAATAATGTCAAACCAGTACCGACTGTATGTTACATGTAATTGGACTTTATAGTTTTATTATACCTATCTTATGTATATGAGCTACAATTTTCTGTGAGCCTGAAAATTTGGACAAAGATCCAATAGAGTGCAATGATATGCTTCAATTTTTTTCTTCTTCAAGGTTCTCCTCCTGTCTACATAAATTAACTCTCTTGACTAGATAATTTACAATATCATGAAATAATAACATAAAAAGGTACATGTTAGAAGCATTGTTACAGAATTTTTTTAAGTTAGGTAGGTCTATTTATTTAAAAAGAACACCGTTTACATTTTTATATAGACCTTTACATCTTTGAAATTTATATTTATGACAAGATACTTGTTCACCTCTGTTTTGTTGCCAGAATACTTTTTCCTTACTGTATAAGTAAATTTTACTTCAGTAAACACTTAAATATAGCTTTGCCTTCATCTTTTAGGTGATAGCACAGTTTTGCTTTCTGGACTGCTGTCACTGTTCGCTCAACTCAGCGGACTTGTGATGGTTTGTTTACTGTGATCTCAAAGTGCAAAAGAAAATTCAATGGGAGTTTTACTTCAATCAAACAATGAAACCTTATTGTTTCCCCATAAAGCGGTGTGTGATAGGTAAAAGTGTGACAGGAAAGGCAAGGAGGGGAAAGGGAGTAATAGATACCACCACAGGTCCAAGGTGTCCCTATGGTCTTTCTGATCATCGTGTTCCTCGGTGGGGAAAGCTTCCAAAGTTCAGTTGCTAAGGGAAAGCTTCCCAGGTGCGGTTGCTAATAAGACATCTTTTATGGCAGGTGATGCACTTTGCTCCTCCTCTGCCCCATGGCCTCCTGCCAGTCTCTGCCTTTCTCCTGTCAATCTTTGCTGTCTCAAGCAAGGCTACCATGCATGCTCAAGGAGGAGTGTCCAAGGCGTGGTCGGCCTTAGAGGCACAGTACTGGACACTTCGTGACATAGTCACAGGACACTTCGCAGCACAGCACAGCAAAGGACACTTCATGCCATGCAGTTCTGGCTCCATCCCACGTTCTGCACCTGTGTATCCATAGGAAACACATTCCATTCCAGGGAATGGCAGCTCCATTTCAGGCAGGCCACTGCAGACTCTTGACAAGATGTTACCTGAAGTTTCAGAGTACCTGATTGTCCAAGTCTCTGATGACAAGGTTGAGACAATATTCCTCTTCTGACTGACTCTTACAACTGCTGACTGGGTGCTTCGACCTCCCTAGTAACAAGAAAAATACAATACCGACTCAATACAACAAAAAAGACAGTCTATGCTTACACAGATAGATGCTTCATAAAATGGAGGTAAATTTCTGTCGGTTTGCTGTCTCACAGGTTAATCTCCACTCAGTGATTCCTTAGTTGCTCAGAATCACACCTTGGACCTGTAGATAACCATGAATTTCATAGACACTATATATCTTTAACTCAGGTTAAATAAGGAAGCAGTTACATGTAATTTCATGTGACGGTAGTTGAAACAATACACTCTGTAAAGGGAGTGTGAGAATGTTTATTTCACTAGGATTATCTGACCCAAGAGCTTGCCAATATGGAAAAGGAGGAGGCAATTTACAAAATTTACAGGGACACAGACCTGACAGACAAACAGCAAAGGAGGCAATGACAAGAAACCAATAGAGTCAGTGTCACTAATTGATATATTGTCAAGAAACTGCAGGCATCACTTGAAAGAGCGCCAACCTGGACTTAGCAAGTGATGCGGATGTGAAACTGAGGGTCCCAGATATTGGGAGGTACAGGGAGTCTTGGAGCCATGCAAACTGATGGGACAGAGGAAGAGGATTGGGCAGAAACAATAGAGGGATAGACAGAAAGGGATATAAAAGGAGCTGGGTGCATGTAGAATGAGGTTAATAAACACACTTGTTAGATTTAACCCTGTGCTTGATCGTCTCAGTCTGTCCTATTCTCTTCTCCTTAATTACCTCTCTGTGTCATCTCACTCTCTATCCCATGTGTGTGGATGGCTACTGCAGGGACTAAATGCTAGCAACTGGAAGGACCAATGGGAGTGGATTGGTGTCCAGCAGCTGAAGTCAAGCCAGGGGTGTAGATACCCCTGGCCTGTGGTGTCAGCCAGTGCAGCAAGTATGGTCTCAGTACCAGCTACTGGAGCGAGTGTGGGATCTTGGCTTCCAGCCACTGGGACAGGGATGGTTTATGTCCTCAATACTAACTAGTGGGAGAGGTCAGTGTGAGAAAGGTGAGTGAGGGCCAGTACTCTGGGGATGCAGCTGGCAGCTGGGTAGGACCTGGGTGACAGCTTCTGTACCTAGTGCCAGCTGTTGGGGGAGCGAGTGTCTGTACCTTGCCCAAATTGAGTGTGTGTGGGGTGTGCTTGTATATTTGCTAGCAAATCTCAAGCTGGACCAGTCAACAAACAGGAGATCCTGGTTCTGGTATCACAAGGGGAAGGGGCCCAGGCTGGTGTCTGGGGTGATGTATGAGTGTAGGGTGCCTGTGAGATAAGCATGTGAGTGCACACATATTTGCTAATGAACACAAAGCTAGACCAGACAGGGAGTTGGGTAGGTAAGAGGACCCAGGATCTAGCTAGGAGTGTTGGCTTGACAAGAGGTTTATGCTGGTACTCCAGGGATCTTTGTTTACGAGTGTGTGTGTGAATCCAGAGTGTCAAGCATGTGCTGCCAGTAGTGACCTTCAATCTCTACCAGCCAGAGAAAAGGAATGGGACTTGGCTGTCTGTGCTCATGTTTTATGTCATGATGTATTATTGAAGACCTTGCCTTGTCTGTGGCAGCCTGTGTAGCTGGCCATGTCAGTGTCCTGTGTGTGCCTCTGTGTGTCCTTGTGTGTGTGTGTCTCTGGGACACGTGTTCAGATGGTTGGACATGCAAATAGGAAAGCAGCACCCACTTCCATCAGCCTGGGATGGAGACTCTAGGTAAGCTGGCTGGTGTCCAGCAGCCAGGCAGAAAGAATTTCTGGACTCAGAGCTGTTGGAAGCAGCAAATGCTTCTAACATCCCTTAGCAGAAGTCGTAACCCAAGATGTGAAGCATCGTGTACCAGCTTGAGTAAACGGGATCCAAGTGGCCCAGCAGGTTTCCTTGGAGACCACTTGCAAATGCAGATGTTATTTACAGAATCTGAGAACATATGACTAAAACTGTAAATTAAGCAAACAGTATAAAAATCATCACTAGAATGAAAACATGAATGCAAATAATTCTAGTTAGAAACTTTATTAACCTTAGCCCCTTCCCTCTAAACCTCACAGATCTACTGAAGCAGATGTTTCTTGTCATACAACATCCCTTCAACAAAACCATAGTAAAAGATTTTGAAACTCAACATAAAATTTCTTGCCAAAACAAGAGAAATAAGATGCACCGTTCAATACCCTAGAAGTTGTTATAGTCATGTATGTACCCTTACAGAACTGGAGAAGGGAAGGACTTTACTTTGTGTGTCTGAAAGCTGTTTATTTTTCATTTTCCTGACTATTTTGTCATTCAAAAATTGCAATTTCTCTTTCCCAGGTTTCTAAAGCTTGAAATGCTTACTCCATTCTGTGCCTCCTGCCCTTTCCCCCCCACACTGGAAAATTAACAAAATATAAATTAAGAAATAGTGATGCCATGGTAAGATCTATGTCTGAAATAGAAAATTTTGAAAGCATGAAAAATTAAATAAATTCCTGTTTTTTGTTCAGCCAAACCTAAAGGAAATAGGCATGTCTACATATTATTTAAAACACAGACATTTGAATCATAGAATCCATTTCTGTTTCCCTTAGTATAAATCACTATAAGCTAACTACTCAGGTTAAAGTTCTAAATTAATAAAAAACTTTTGTGTTAATTCATACTGAAGTTGTCCATTTTATAACAGAAATTGGGAGAGCATAATTCCTTTCCTTCAGTTTTTAGGGTGGGAAAACGTAGCATATGAATAAAAGGTTGCGTGCAATTGGCATGGTTGCTCTAGCACATACTAAGAGAATCAAGCAAACAAGACTACAAAAATTTTCTGCCTACTGTTGACAATCACTGGTCCTTTTGTGTCTCAGCAATAATAAAGTATATTAGTCCTTCACATAAACTTTATGTGAAAGAAAAATAGTAACGGTGTGGAGTATCCGTTTTAAATAAAGCATACTGTTAAATTATTTCTGCGTTTGGTTCTCAGACTGCATAAAACACATTTTTCAGATGACTTTCTGTTAACTGACAAAATAAAAATGCAGGCAAAAAGGAAAGAAAGCTCAATAAATCACATAGCAGCATGTTTAAGAAGGTTAAAACAGTACAGTTTGCAAGCATCATTTGCATATTATATTGTTAAAATTCTAGTCAAAAGTTTCAATGCCAATTATTTTAATGAGAAATGGAAGTGACAGAACTGGAAACCCTCTAGTGACAATATCTATAAATGGAGGAAAAAAGTTGGAAATTTAACCTAATCTCATGACAGTGTCTCTTGGCTATATTTTGTGGGTTTTATTTTCCTTTATGCCCTCCTCAGAATTGAATCTTGAGCTACATATGTATTTTTATTCATTTACACTTTCATGAGTTAAAACTGACCTGTGTCCATTCACAGTACTCCAGTGTCTCCTGGCTCTACAATCTTAATAGTCTAGATATGTGTCCTTAGTAATACCGAATAAACTATACTTTTTTTTTATAGACAGCCTAGTATCTAACATGAAATGTTCTTGCCAGCAAAACTCTCTGCTTGATTTCTTTTGCTGTGACGTGTTTTCAGGGCATGGAACCATTTTACAAAGTCAGATGATACTCTAACCAAAAAATTTCTTCAGGTTCTGCAGATAATGGATTACAACAGAGTGCCTTAGGTGTATTATCCATTTCCATAAGACTTGCAGGTATTAACTGGCTTGATTGTTAAAGCACAGCCCTTCTAAGAATTTTCTATTAAAACTATATTAAAACTTGCAGCAGTCATAGCCAACAATATGTACATAGACATAGACAAACCAGTATTTTCATATCAGTCAGGGTGAGGGTGGCATTCACATGGTGAGAGATATTTAAAAGCAGCTAGAGTTTGGTTACTAAGACATATTTTTAATCATTTTTTGATAGAGATTAGAAAGCCTTCAGAACACAAGTTATAGGGAGAAAAAAAATCTCATTCAATTTTACAGAAAAAGTATATAACTTTCTACAGAATTAATTTATTAAATAAAATGTTGCAGAAAAGATGTTGAGGCAGGTTCACATGCACAAGGATTTTTTGGGAGGGTCCATAGCTTATGACATAGATTAAATCATTGGCTGAAGATTCTTCTTTCAAATGATAGCTGACAAGAAATCAGAATTAAACATCTTCATATCTCTAGAAAGAATACTCAAGGGTAGATGATAACAACAGCAAAGTAACCTTCTCCAGCCTTTCTTAAGGGATACAACTGTCTTTTGGATAACAAGAAATAAAGTCTTAAATTACACTTTTGGAAATGTGAATGTGCAGTATCCAATGCAGATATCTTGTTTATAAGCAAGGATGAAATGCCTTTATATATAAACCAAAAAGTTATTATTATTATTATTATTATAATTGCTCTTAAAATTCTAATTCAAAAATCATTAATAATGCATATTCATTATTACAGGAAGGGAAAGAATGTGTGTATGTAGAAAAAAAAATATTATATGCACTTTTCTACTTCTTTTGTTCTCATGCTCATGTTTCTGCTCCTCTGGGTCCTCAGGTTGGTGGTTTCATTCTGGTGAATCAGTCAGCACCTGAAGACGTTTGCTGGAAGGAGCATGACATTCATGTTGATGACTTCTTCCTCACTCTAAGAGTCAGCTTGGGGTCATTTTTATATTTGCTAACATGGTTTTATACTTCTTCTCTTTGCGCATTGCTCTGTGACTCCAACTTATGTCCAATTTTACTACATACGGTGATTTTCACAATTTGTAGGCAGTATTTCTTCGTTCTCTGTTGCCTCTAAAAGCAGACCTGCATTTCTTTAACTTGTCATCTGTGAGTTCTTTATGGCTGTGCAGTTTCCAGTGCCAGGCCTGTTCCCTAACTCTTATCATGCTAGGCCTGGACTCTTCCACAATGCATCCCACATCTTCACTTCTCAAGTCCTCTGCTGCTATACTAAATCTCTATTTTCCTTCAATGTGTCATTGTGTTAGAGTTGTAAAACCATTACTGTATCATGCAAAGATGGCCAAAAGTAAAAAACAAAATTCATCATAAACACCTGCTCGATTGGAAAAATTGCTTCTACAGTCAAAATAAATAAAATAAAGCTACAGGCAGGTCTAGAAATTTCAGACAGAGCAAACTTTAGCAGCCTCTATCCTGAGGTAAACTCAGTACAAAACTAATGATGTGTTACTAACAATAGCAATACTGTATTACTGGGCTACTCAGCTACAAGTATTAGTCTGTGAGGTCAGGAAAGAAAGGAGCAAACCAACAATAAAGTAAAATACATTTGAGATATAGACCACCTTTTGTGAAGCAAAGAGGATCTATACGTGCTTCTATTATGTTGCAAATAAAAACTGAAAAGTATCACAATTATTTTTACAAATGCATTATCCAACATCAGGGATCTCCATTCAGCAAAATGTTCATTTATGTGACAATGTTTAGCATGAATTGAACCACCAGCTATGAGGGGTGATATGTGTTAATTGGACAGTTATGAAGAGATGATGTAGCTGGGAAACACAGGTTATCAGACAATTTAAATTTTCTACAATGCTGTTGTGTGTTTTTGAAGCTTTGTCTTTAACACAACAAATAAATTGTTGTATTTTTTTCTGACTCTATAAGGAACTAAGGGGGCAGAAAACTGTAATCCTAGAAGATGACATGTTTCTCAGAATTTAGCAGGAATATGCTTGAAAATTCCCTCTGCTTACACAGGCTATTTCCACGTCTCTCCTGTTTTCCACTTCTTTTAACAAAATAATCCCTAAATCAAACACTCAAAACATGGCTTGGAAAACTATAAGGATTATCTACAAAATATATAAAGGGGCTGTGGCTTATGTAGTATCAGTATACAATTTCAAATGTAATTTAAATGCACTGGAATTCATCTATGCCTATTAGATTGCTGATTTACATATATTTTATTTTGTTGAATGTGTTCTAAACTTGTACTGAAAATGCTGTTCTGGTGTTTGTTGCTAAACAAAAGATGCACAAAGCAGTGGCAGCACAAAAACCTGTTACAACTTTACAAAATATAACCATGGAGCCCTTAACTTCAAAATGAAAAACTGTCAGGAAATATATATTTTCATGTATCTATCTCTCAATTCAGTAGTCTTGTCTATATAGTTAAATATTATTATTATTTTAATTTATAGTCATCTCAAACAATTTCTAACTGTCATGAAACAAGAAAAATAAATCCTTTGTTAACAAAAAATAATATCTCATTTTTGAAATAAAAAAAAAAAAAAATATCATTCAGCACACACACAGCTCTGGTGAAGAGTTTGCTTTGTCTATAAATTTAACTGCCCTGATGGCTATTTACAAAAGAAGACATTAAGACCAAGGAGGAGGTGCTCAGATCTCTAGTAGCTAAAGGTTCTTATAGACAAGAACCTCAAAACCAGCTGATTTGAAACAAAGATCTGGCTCATTATACTCAAGGTTAATGCAGCTATTTTGCTCTCCTTTCATACAAACGATTCTCATTCTGACTCCATCCCTTGCTTTATCAATACCAAGACATGAGTTAGTCAGGGGACCTCATAAAAGTCTGCTCATGCCCAGAGCTGCCAATCTTCACTTTCTGCAGTTCAGCGGCTATTTAATTTTAATTGCTCCCCAAGCTTAGGCCAATTTTGGATGGCAAAAGCAGGGCAAGAATCATTCACTGCTCTTTTGAAGTTTGAAAAGCCTGTATTCAGATTGCCGCAGGCTCTCATTCTTACATTTATGTGAAAATGTAAGCTGCTGAACACTTCTGTTGAACATCTATGACACCAACTTAACAGGAAATCTCTTGTAAAGTGAAGCTTGATTTTTTTTTTTTATTTTCCTCCTGTGGATTTTCTGTTAAATATCTTAATAAAAATAATTGAAAAAAATATACTAACGTTTAGGAAAATCCGTGCTAATGAGTTTGGATATGTGTAGATTTCAGATCATATTGCACAATACTTTCATTAAACTTCTCTGGGAAGATTACATCTGTGTACAGCCTCAAATACATACTGAAGTTAATCGTAACTATACTTCCTCAGTATGCAAAACCTTCCACAAAGCAAAAGCAAAAAATGTTGCCCTGCTGATGGCTGTGCAAAAAGATGGGAGAAATAATTTTTATCCTGTCTCTTCATCCCTCTTTCTTTCCTCGCCCATAGCAAAATTCAGGCTTCATGAAAGAAATCACTTCAAGCTCTGAGAAAATTGAAAGAGTGAATCACTACAGGAGGTAAACTGAAGCTGATGGTGGTGCAGAGAATAACATATTCCCTTTTGGGTATTTCTCCATGGGGAATGCTTTTCAACAGGAAAAAAAGAAGTATACAACAATACCAAAAGCTATCTTTTCTTGGAAGAAGAAAGGGATTCATTAAAATACATTTTTTGTATGCATTGGCACTAAATTAAAAGTCAAAGAGGTAGTAAAGGTGGAGCTGTGACAATGCTAAGTTGAAACTTCAGTGAAATTAATATAATTACATACATTAAAGAAAAAATTACTTTACCAAATGAAATATATGTAGATTTATTTTTTTTTTCCCCACATAATTGTGAAGTAGCTGTGCTGAGCTGATCAGACAAAAGAACAGACAAAAGAATAAGGAGTGGGGGGGAAAGAGCAGAAAGTTATTTATAAACATTTATGTGCCTTAAAAATCTGGCCTGTATTTGCCAAACCTATTGCAGAAGCTTAAAAAAGCCCCACAAAATATAATTTCTGGTTCCAAAAACCCAAGTCCTCATGCAACATGTTTATGATATTTGTAATCCCACATTGCTACAAATAAACCCCTTTCATAAACTTTACTGGGATCTTCCCCTCCCACTAGGACTGAGAGAGTCTATCCTCATCATCAAAAGTGCTTTGTTTTTTGAGGTGTAGTCATATGCTGTTTTGAAGTTTTTCTCCCTACTTGTTTTTCCAGCATGATATTCTTCAACAGAGGCCTTTAAAAATTGTTGCTATATCTGCAAAATTGTCCCTTAACATTAACTAAATGCAACAAACAGTAACTGTTATGCTAACCCTGAAATACACCATTTCTCAGATAATCAGCAAAATAAAAGTGTCAAATAGGTTTAGGGACTTACATAAAAAGAGTAAAAAATTTTTCTGTTAAATAATCTCTGTGATTACACTCTCACCTTTAGCATTATTCTTGTCTTAAAATTATACTTAGCAACAACAGAAGGTGCTGCTTTCAAAATACTTTTATTTCATTATTAAGTGATGTGTGTTCTACTAGCTACAACTTCAAAACCTGATTCTTTTGCTGATTTTGAGCCAGTTTTTATTTTGTTTTAAAAAATAATTTCTGCTATTTATTCAAAAAACTTCACTATTATCTAACTTAAATTTTCAGTAGAAACACGAATCTACACTGAGTTCTATAAGAATCAAAATGTCATCAACACTTTCTGCTTTATACATGGCCTGTCCCAGAAGTTAGCAGGCACCCTGCATCCTTTGCTGACAGGCACTCAGCATCTGATAAGCCCATTCTACAGAAGCAATGAAATTCAAATTTATATAAAGTGATATGAAACTCAGATTATTACTATATCTAAATTAATTTAGTTATTTGAAGTTATTATTAAATTAGGGGAGTTTTGAGCATCTGCAGGTATAAGAAATAGGCCTCCCATTTAAATAATAACCTACATACTACATACTTGGTTCTCTTGGTTCAGGACTATTTCCAAGTTTTAGGAAATGACAAAGCGTTTCTCAAGGTTTATTTTTGTACGACTAAAGAAGCCTTTGAGGTTTGATATTGTTTCATTTGGAGCAGAATCGTGTCTGCACTTTCATAACAAAAAAAGCACTCTGTTTAGAATTCAGTATTTAGAATTATGAGAGTTGTGGAGATCTGTTAGTAGGTGACATTCCAGTTACATATTTTTATTTTCCTCCTTCAGTTCTTTTCTCTGACTTTAAATGGGAAGTTTGGGATTATA
>NW_008604754.1:12030-13050 GCF_000691845.1 Merops nubicus
AAAAGAAAAAAAAAAAAGAAAAAAAAGAGGCTTGTGACTATATTATATTCTGGTTTGGGTTTAATTCTTTGCCACCTGCTGGGGCTTCAGTTCAAATTATGCAGAGACTTGGTCATTAGTCCATGCAGTTATTTCACGCATGAGAATTATCATTTTTAATTTGGCAGAAGTGAACTAGTACCTCAGCATGTGTCCACAACATCCACCTCAAAAGAGCAGTAAAATGAGTCAACTAAGTTGATTAAGACAATAAAGCTATCAAGATGGCTTTGGGGCTAACAAAAATGCTTACTCAATCCCATTTAGTGTTTATAATTGTCTGCATTTTTTTTTTTCCTATTTTTTTTTCTAATATTGCTAGTGTGGACAACTAATTCAAGTAGTAAATTAAAATGTCCATAAAGTGGTAATGCATCCTATAAATTTAAGAAATCACTCATTAGAATTCTAACTATGAGTGTATTTCAGTGTAGTATGTAACATACCAAATTGCATATATTTAGATAAAGTCATCGTTTTATCTTTGTAGAATGTGCTCCCAAGTCTTCCAGGAATGAAAATGTGATATAATTACTCACAAAATAAAGACAACTGTGTATCAAACACTTTTTCCACTGCTGGCTCCCCTGGAATAGTGAAAACTACAAATATTCTATTTAAAGTATAAAATAATGGCTCACTGGAAACTGGTAGGGTGTTTTTTACAATCTTTAACCATGTGTCAGTAAAATTGAGACTTTCAAATACATTATCTAGAAGCTTCAGTAAAAGAAATTCTGATCACTTCCTCCTCCATCAACAAAACGGGGAGAAAATACAATGAAAAGCTCATTGACAGAGACAAGGACAAGGAGAACACTTATCAGTTGCTATCATGGGCTAAACAGACTCAACTTGGGGAAATTAACTTCATTTACTATCAACTAAACAAAGTAAAATAACGATCAATAAGAAATCTAAAAACAGCTTCCCCACCTTTCCCTTGTTCCGAGGCTGTACTGGTTTGGGGGGAGGGGGGTG
>NW_008604755.1:0-19828 GCF_000691845.1 Merops nubicus
GGAGGCTCCGGGGCTGCCTGCCTCCCGCCCGCGCCACCGCGGGCGGTGCCAAGTTGACCTTGAAGCGAAGCGGCGCGGTTTGGAGGAGCCGCGGCGGCTGCGCTTCTCTGTGACCTTCCTCCTGCCGGCTGTGAAGCCTGCGGCTCCTGCCGGCACTGGAGCCGGGGCACGGGCACTCTGACCGCTGCCTGCAGCGAGGGCGAAGGGAGCTCGGCAACAGATGCAGCTTTCGGATCGCTGGTGTAATTCGCCGAGCGTGTATAAAGTGGCACTTCTGTCAGAGACTTGCTGGAGCCCCGTTTCTGTGGGAATGTGGCTTGAGCCACCTCCCGGACAGCTCGATGCTGTTGTCAAGCTCCAGCCTGTGTGCTGTGGTGAGGGGTTTGGCGCCTCGAACTGAAATTGTGGGAGTGGTTGGACGGTACAGTTGTGCCATACTTGCTTAAATCTGGTTGAGCTGCTATACTGGAGCTGTCTCAAGTAGGCAGGCTGAAGTTTCCTTGGCTGGTGAGCAGTTTGACAAAACTAAACAAATAAAACTGGGCTCTTAATAAAGGTGGTTGAGTAACCTTTCACTATAGCTGTTGCTTGCTGTTATACCCATATCTATTGCAACTGGTGTTTCATGTTGAGCAAGCATGGAAGAAGACATCTGTTTATCTGAGAAGCTTAAAGTAGCAGGAGGTGGTGTCAGCCTGCATGGAAGAGGGACTGTAACATAAAAGCTCAGTAAGCAGAAGGGTTTGTTTGGCATTTGCAAAATCAAGTTCTACAGAAATGGTGGGGGAAAAAAAACCCAAGTAAAATAGGACAAGGAAGAGAACATCCTTGAGGCAAAACAAAGAAAGGTCAGAGCAGGCTTCTGTGTAGAATCCCTTTTGAAAGGCTTGCAGATATTGCATAAGCTTGATAGAGGCATTTTAAAGTTAATATTTGGTTAACTGTGCCAGATCTCGTGTGGCACGTGTAAATGGCCAGTTGAACAGCAGCCTACTTAGGTGGAAAAACAAACATCCAGAAGAGGTAACAGCTCCTTCCTAACACCACCACAGTTCCTTGCTGAAAGTATCTCTTTCCTTAACGAATACTGAGGAGGTACCTAAAATAAGCCTCTTCAGCTGCATTTCATCCTAATTTTAGCCTTGAAGTAAGCTGTTGACATTAGAATATTGCAGAAAAGAGCATTTCATGGGATCCTGCCTTTGTGGGATTTGTTTTGCCATGTTATGTTCAAAGATACTTGCTTAATTGGCACTTCTGTTACTGAGTGTGTCATGAAGGGGTGAAGTCAGTTGCTCCATCCAGAATGGCCTTTGAGCATCATTTCTTGCCTCCTAGGAAACAAGTGTCCAAGTTGCTGGCTTTATGTTGAGTTCAGAACTTAGATAAGACAACGAAAGACTGTAATCTGCCTTCACCATAGAAGTAGTGTGTCCACTTTAGAGCTGTCTCTCTGTGCATTCCTTGAAGGCTCTTGCTTCCCCAGGCTGCAGGCCTCTATCCTGTAGGAATTTCCTTTCTTGTCCTGCTCGTAGAGCAAGAGTTTCCTTAAAGCTCTGAGGCTATGGGATCTGTTCTAGAAAGCAGCACCTAATCACCACAATGAAGCAAGGTGTTATGAGTGTGAAACTTGTTTGTGGGACACGGTGAAGTGAGATAAGTGATTGCAACACCAGTGAATAGAAATAGAAGAAGTGAAGTTACCCCGAGCAGTGGAGCTGAGTGTGCCACTGTTATGGCTCGGGGTGATCAAAACTTGCAAGCATCTGTAGGAAGAAGTAGCTTCAGTTTCAGCTTCATCACTTGAACACATCCCAGCAAGAGTAAGGAAAGCGTGCTGCTTTTCTCAGATATATCTGGCGTGAGAATTACACTATATCATGGGTTAGCATTTGAATCTCAAACAAAAATAAGTTGCTTTTAAAGCTGTCATTAAGTGTTCTGCTAGTTTCACATCTGGCTTCTCTCAAGTGGTGATTAATGCAGATCTGAGTAGCTGTAGGTCATGTCAGTATAGATAGACCCTAACTGTGTCTTAATGTTCTGAAGTAAGCATAGTAAGGATGTAAGCTGTAGGTAGACTTTTCCTGCTTCTTGTAAAATGCAGCAGTAATTTTAATTAAAGCTAGCTGATTAGCATATGAAAGGTTGGTAGCTCTATACACGGTGAGCTTGCTGCTGCTTTTTTCTCCTGTAGATCCTAAAAATGTTGGCTGTCACTAAAGTTGTATTATCAAAGCCACAAATAGGCAGCTTACTTCCTATCTCAATTATTTAAACCACTATCTTCTGAAAAACATCCAGTAAAACAGCTTTCCTCCTCTTCTGAGCGAGAAGGCCTATAGGCCACTACAGACAAGCTCCAGCATCTTCTTGAGGCAGAAACCTAAATGACTTCAGTCATATAATGAATCTGAAGGAGTCCCATCTTCTGATAATAGAAAAATCAGTGTGGAGACTGCCATCTTTTGGGGTTCTTCTGAAATGTCTCTTCCTGATGACTCATCCGCAATGCCAACACAGTGACTGTTAACGTGGGTGTCTTTGAAATAGATGCAGTTCCTTCCTTGTAAAGCTTGGCCACTGATGTTGATGTAAGCTGTCTAGGACCTTTCTTCTGATGGAAATGAACTTTGGAAGAGGTAGCATCAGTACCATCGCTAGGATTAGCTGATCTCATTAGTTAATCTTTTAAACACAAGGACATTGGAATTTTAGAAGAGCCCTCTGCTGGTGTGTGCTAGAACTTGAAGGACACGGTGGCTGCTGTCATTGCCTTGTGTGCTCTGAGAACCGAACCACCTCACTCCTGCAGGAGGGTGAAGTGCCTTCCACTGAGGAGCGTGGCTGGCAGCGTGGGGGGAACGGCTGGTGACAGTTCACCTCTATGTACAGAATGATCTCTGGCCTATTAATATCCTCATTGCCAGTATGAGGAAAATGCATGCAAAAAATGTGGAAAACATTCCCCAGTGGGGCCCTTCTGGAATGGATTGTAGTTGCAATATAAGGTCTTGATCAACTGTTGCTTCCTTTTGGGTTGTCTAGACAATTAAACAGAAAGCACAGAAACTGAGTCAGTCCAAAAACTGTTGTCCACAGTTCTGGACACCTTAGTTCAAAGTGTTCCTTGTGCCAAGGATTGACTGTGGTTCTTGGGACACTGTCCCTTCAGGCGCTCGGGCGGGGCGCCTTTGTCACGCCTGTGCTGGCTGCAGAGCTTTAGGGCTGGCTGCCTGCTTCTGGGAGAGTCTGTATGACCTTGATCTGCACCCAGCATAATCACCGTTCTAGTCTCATGTGGATGTGAGGACAGCCTCACAAGACCTTGCCAGAGCTGCCTGCTCTGTTAAAATAGCAGCAGATTGATTCTATTTTAGTTTCCGCTTTAAAAACAGAGGTGGACTTCTGTTGGCCAAAAACATTGTGAAAGACGCGTTTGAACTTGTTCAGTTAAGGCTTTATGGTGAAGAGCAAAGCGTGCACTTGTCTTGTAAACTTCAATTAATTATTGCTGCAGTTCAGTTAGTACAGAAACAAAACCCAAGTGGATACCCGAGGCTAGTCAACGGGACAAAGCGTGCGCTTGTCTTGTAAACTTAATTATTGCTGCAGTTCAGTTAGTACAGAAACAAAACCCAAGTGGATACCCGAGGCTAGTCAAAGGCACCCTGACAAAGCACCTTCCAGCTCTGGAGTCCTCAGCACAGGAAAGATGTGGACCTGCTGGAGTGGATCCAGAGGAGGGCCACAAAAATGACCACAGGCCTGGAATATGTCCTCTGTGAGGAAGGATGAGAGAGTTGGGGTTTTTCAGCCTGGGGAAGGCTCTGGGGAGACCTTATTGGGGCATTGCAGTACCTAAAGTGGGCACACAAAAAAGACTGGGACAGTCTTTTTAGCAGGGCTTATTGCAACAAGACAAGGGACGATGGTTTTAAACTAAGAAGGTAGATTTAGACTAGATGTAGGCAAGAAATTTTTTACAGTGAGGGTGGTGAAATACTGGAACAGGTTACCTAGAGGAGGGGTAGATGCCCCATCCCTGGAAACATTCAAGGTCAGATTGGATGAGGCTCTGAGGAACCTTATCTAGTTGAAGATGTCTCTGCAGGGGGTTGGACTACATGACCTTTAAAGGTTGCTTCCAACTCAAACTATTCTATAATCTTGAACATCTTGTAACAAAGACTCACTGAAATGTGTAGCCACTGGGACTTCCTAAGTAGACCTGACTGTTCCCTTACAATAGCTACTTGTAAAACAAGGCTCTAAAAAGATGGAAATTAGCATGAGAGACTGTCATGAAGTGTTCTGTACCTTGGAGCAGCAGTGGGTGAGTAGCAACTGGTCAACAATAGGCTTTCTGTTAGTAGCTGGCTTCTTGTAAATAATTCAGAACCAAGCCCTGTCACTGTGCTTGCTAGAAAGAGTATTTAAAACTTCTGAAGCATTTTAAAATGTATAGTAGCAAACAGTCTTAAATATATGCTGTAGTCTCTAGCTTTCACACAGTTTTACTAAGTCATTACAGAAATAATTTGGTACTTATAATTTGGTCACTGAAATGACCCCATACCCGACTGGAGTGTAACTGTGTGGTACTTTACTGAAAATGTTACAGCTCGTGTTTGGCACAGCCACAAGTGGCCTGAGCTTAGTGACAGTAAGATCTGTGGCAGTGCTTGGTTTGACCTACTTATGTAGGTTATACAAAGAATTTCAAGAGACTTTTCTTCAGAACTTCAAACTGTAGCTGTTTAGCTTTGTCATGACAAACCTTGATAGCTTTTGGCATACTTCTCAACTAGCTAGGGTTGGATCTGTGAAGTCTATAGAGAACAAATGTCTTCCCCAGATCATAATGGGATTTTTTTCTGGCTAGGAAAAAGGTGATTGAGCAGCAAACACTTGTTACAGTAACAGCTCTTGAAGCAAATGGGTTTTAAAATACTGTTACATTAATCAAATCTAACGCCATGACAGTTTCCTGACTTTGACCTATCTGCTGTTTGTGGTACAGTTCTTTCTATGTCAATTATGAAAGAAACTAACATTTTTTTCTTTTTCTTCCATGTGTTTTTTGACTGGAAACCAATGATGGCCCACTCAAACAGTACGGTAAGAAAACAGAGGGGACTTCTGCTTTCATGTTCTCCCTTTTTTCAGTAACTTGCAGTCTTTTTGCCCCAGCACTGTTATGACCTTGCCTACACCTGAAAAGCCTACTGTGACCCTCCAGGAGTGATTCACTAGTAATATTTATTCACAAGTCTGAGGTTAAGGGGACCAAACATTGGCTCTTTCAGAATGTCTCCTACAATAATCACTACAAAATGAAAGGGACTTAATTTTTTCCGTGTTCTTTGCTAAAGGAGATCAGATCCATCTGGAGCCCCTTTCCTACATAGCACCAATACTGGTACATAACTTACTTTAAATATGGCTTATTTTAAATAAGCTTTGCTTCAGACAATAAACAATACAATATAACTTTCACTACAGACTTTATTTCCTTCAGCCTTTCAATTTTCTCCTGAAATTATTTTATGTCATTTACACTGCAAATCATAATGTTATGGAAGACTCTCTTCTGCATAGACCAAAGACAAACGGTATAGGTGTAGTTTAATTCCTGTGTGTAGAGACATCAAAGGGCTGCCTGCCTCGAAGCACTTAAACACTGGATAACCATCTTTGTGGAGAAGGTTCCAAATCTACCTCCCTGATCAGCAGAGGAAAATTACTGCTGTGGCACTGCTGGGATGTGAACTGATGATTCTTCAGCTTGTAGCCTGAGCTTGAAGTGGCCCATCCTCTATAGGGTGTTTATGTTCTAATGGCAGCTGAATTAAGCAAAAATTAGTTGATTTACTTTTCAAAATGGAAGTCATCACTAAGCTGTAAACTTAACAGCTTGAGAGCAGCTTCATGGAGTCAAAAAAATCAAGGTTAGAACTTTGAAGACCTATTTTTCTGAAGCTCCTGAACTAACTGTAAAACTTCAGCGAGTACATGTACTGCTCACCAGTTGCACTTTGCAGTCAGTGCAGTGGGGTCACACTCACACAAGTTGCCTTGCACCTCTTTATGCTAATTATAGCTGTCCAGTGTAAATACCATGTAGCCACACAACTCTTCTCAGTTAGGCCATGTCATCTCTGATGTGCTTGAGAGGCCTTAACCATTACAGGTGTCAATTTTCCTCTCAGTGGGTATATAGTATACAAATGCATTTATTGCAGTTTTCAAAAATCTTCTTATTGAAAAGCTGAGTTTGGACCAATGCAGAAATACTACATCACTTTATATATTGCATTAAACTACCAAAACTAAAAAAAAAAAAAAGGCATAGAATAAATTGAGTTTTTCTTGTATTGGTACCCAAATCTGCAGGAAGCAAGTGTGGCTTTTATCCTTACTGTAGTGTTCCAAACTAGTATCCAGAATGGCTAAAGAGTATCTTGGAATTAAAGTTGCAAAAAACATATAAATATCCCCTGACAGTTCCAAGTCCTTGGAACATCTGCAGTTAGGGGAAGTGTCAAAAAAAAAAAAAAGGCTGTATTTGATATCTGCAGAACTTTTTCTGCCAAGGTGTATCTCTTTTGCCATTGTGGCCAAGATACTCAGTTTCCTATTAGGAGAAGCTGATGCAAGTACTTCATGCTGCTGCTGTGGGAAGAATTCTACTGAAGCCTTATTTGTAACAGTAGTAGGAACTGGACTTACTACACTATTTTTTCTCAGTTTAGAGCCTTTTAGACCAGTGGTGCTTGACCTGTGGTATGCAGGGGGGCACGATGTCATCACGGGGGTCCATGAAGGCTTAAAGCAGGGGTGGGGAATGTCCAGCCTGGAAACATTTGGTCTGAGCCATAGCAAGCACTGTGCCTCCTTTTCCCACAGCCCCCTCCCCTCAACAAACTGGAAATTGAAAAAATTTGGAATTGCAATTAATATTCGATGCAGTCTAGTGCTTCAAGTCTTGAACTAAGTCTCAGTGGTCTGCAGACACAAAAGGTATTTAAAGGGGGTCTGGTGAAGGAAAGGTTTAGACAATACCCCCAGAATCATAGAACTGTTCTGGTTGGAAGAGACCTTCAAGACCATCAAGTCCAACTGTCCAGCACTGCCAGGTCACCATGAAACCATGTCCCTCAGCACTTCATGCACATGTCTTTTAAATATGTCCAGGCATGGTGACTTCCTTTCTCTGGGCAGCTGTTCCAGTGTGTTACAACCCTTTCTGTGAAGAAATGTTTCCTAATGTCCAACCTAAACCTCCTCTGACACAACTCGTGGCTGTTTCCTCATGTCCTATCACTTGTTATATGGGAGGACAGACTGACCTCAGCCTCACTACAACCTCCTTTGAGGTAGTTGTAGGGAGTGATAATGTCTACTTTTGTCCAGTCTAAACAACCTCAGTTCCCCCAGCTACTCCTCATTAGGCTTGTGCTCTAGACCCTTCACCAGCTTTGTTGCCCATCCTTGGATATGCTCCAGCACTACACTGAGGGGCCCTTTTCTGCCAAGCAGTTTTGCAGCCACTCTTTTTTCCCAAGCCTGTATTGTTGCCTGGGGTTGTTGTGACCCAGGCACAGGACCCAGCACTTGGCCTTGTTGAACCTTGTACAACTGGCCTTGCCCCATCAATCCAGCAAGGCCAGGTCCCTCTGGAGAGCCTCCCTACCTTCAAGCAGATCAACACACCTGACCAACTTGGTATGCTCTGCAGAGTTCCTGAGGGTCCTTACTAAGGATTGACTTACTCAATCCCTTTGTCCAGATCATTGATAAAGATATTAAAGAGAACTGTCCCCAGTACTGAGCTGTGGGGAGCACAACTTGTGGCTGGCTGCTGACTGGACTTAACTTCATCCACCTCCACTCTCTGGGCCTGTCCATCTAGACAGTTTTTTATCCAGTGAAGGGTATGCCCATCCATGCCATGAGCAGCCAGTGTCTCCAGGAGAGTGCTGTGGGAAACAGGGTCAGAATCTTTACTGAAGTTGATGTAGACAACATCCACAGCCTCTTCCTCATCCACTCATCTTGTCATAGAATGACATCAGGTTAGTCAAGCAGGACCTGCCTTTCATAAACTCTTGCTGACTGGGCTTGATCACATGGTTGTCCTGTATGTGCCATGTGGTGGCACTCAAGATGATCTGCTCCATAACCTTCCCCAGTGCTGAGGTGAGACTGACAGGCCTGTAGTTCCCCAGATCCTCTTCTGGCTGTTCTTGTAGATGGACGTCACAGTTGCTATAGTGCAGTCAACTGGGATCTCCCCTGTTAAGCCAGGACTGCTGATAAGTGATGGAAAGTGGCTTGGTAAGCTCTCCACCAGCTCCCTCAGTACCCTTAGGTGGATCCCACCCGGCCCCATACACCCTTCAGTTGAGTTTGCTTCAGTTTTTCTGACGTGATCTTTTCTCTTCTTGTCTGTGTTTGCCTGTAGCTAACAGCTCTGCTCCTCTGTCTCTTCACCAAGCTTTTGGTAATCACTGAGGTGTTTCAGCAGCTGCACACGATGCTGTAGATAACAATTTGGTTTAGTTGCATGGCCCTGCTCTTTCAAGAAGATGGTGTAAGCACTTGGAAGGAGACGCTTGCTGAGCATTCCGTGATCCTCAACTTAACATGAAACAGTTCTCCAGCAATTCCTTGTGCTCTCATTTTTTTGAGCAGCCTTATTTGAAAGAGGTGAAGGCTAATTCTGTGCACAGAAGCGAGCTGTAAATCTGAAGTTATTATATGACTATACCAATCAGATTGCTTAATGATGGCTGAAGTATAATTACACAAAACTGCATTCCAATGGCCTACAGTAGTTTCTCTCCAGTCTGCAAGAAAATTCAGAGTGGTTTCTTCCTCCCCTCCTGAAAACTAGGTCCTGCCAAAAGAAGTGTTTAGTGTGTATCCCTTGCATCAAAAGTATTCTTTGTCTTAACTTGGAGTTTTACCATTAATCCTGTCCTCTGAAGCTTTCTGTAGCTAAGGCAAACAGTAAGAATACTGCAAGAGTGTTTCTGTGTAACTTTATTTCCCTTTTCCCTCTGCAGCACTTCTGGGGGCCAGTTGCCAACTGGGGGCTTCCTGTTGCTGCTATTAATGACATGAAGAAGTCACCAGAAATCATTAGTGGCAGAATGACATTTGGTAAGACCTGAGACAAGCTTCTCCTCAGTAAACTGACTTCCAGAACATAGATTCTGTTCTTCAAACAGTGATATATTATTAGTTGCTTGCAAACTTGTGGTCTAAGCAGATACAACAAGATATTTAATTTTTATATAACTTCAGAGGCTACTTTAAAATTGAGATACTGAAAAGTTGCAGAGCTGTCTTTCAGAGGGCTTTCCAGTAATTCAAGGGGGGAATTCAGGTCTTCAACCTTACCAGTTGTGATAACCAGACTCACTCCTAAAGTATAATTCTTAGGGTGTCTTATGCTGTTGCATGCACTCGTTCAGAATGCATCTCTGTGGCCAACTTTATTTTTTGTGTCAAGAACAAGGTTGCCTTGTGCCAGACTTAAATAGCAAGAGTGACAAAGTGAAGAAATGGTAATGCTTGGTCTGCAGGGTGCAGAAAGCAGCTGAGGGGGGGTTAACTCCTTGGAAAGAAGCTGCCTGGCAGAGGCTAGCATGACTCTTAAATGGAATAATGTGGGAATTTCTTTTTAAATGCATAAAGAATATTTTCCCAGATTTTTTTTGGAACGTGTATAGCTTTTCCTAATGTCTGTCTTTATTGTTCAAATACTTCTCTAGGATCATAAATCTGATCTCTTTAATTTATTAGCTTAATTTTGGCATTATGTTTCTTCCTTAAATCAGTTAATAGCTTAATTCTGAGTAATTCTTTTCCCTGAAGCAAAATACTTTGGGGTTAAGGAAATTTATAGCCTCATGCTCACTAGGTACTTTGAGTAATTCAGTCTCTTAATTTACTTCCTCAATATGGAAGACTAGTTCCAGTAGTCTCTGGTATAGTGAACCTGTTCTGCAAATTTTGTTGTTTTTGTGGCAGCTACCCAGCTCAGCAAAACTGAGACAATTTTTTAATTTTTACAAGTAGGTGGTGTATGTACAATTATTTTTTTTTCCCCCTATCTTCTAGATTCTGTAGTTAAAAGGCTATTTTTCCTTGAGCAATTAATTTCCCTATATTTTGATTTGTTTCTTTCTTTAAGCCTGTGAGAACTTTGCAAAACTAGTGACTTCTGGGGTTGTAATTTCCTGTATTTAAATACAATTATGATAGCTGAGTAGATTAAAATTTTTTCATCTTCCTGGAAAGCAGGTAACAAAGCTTTATGTTTCTGAATAGTCACAAATTCCCGAGAATGGAAACCTCCTTCTCTTAGTCTATTTTAGAATGTTCCTAGCAAGAATTGTATTTAAGTATTTTTGAAAACACTCTCCTCTAGAAATATTCAGAATAATTGTGTAGGACAGGCCATGTCTCCTTGGGATTAACTTTTAGTCTCTGTCTGAGATCGTTTAGGTAATGAACGAAAAAGGTTTCAGTTGAATCACAGGAAAGTGTAGGAGGAAAATGAGCTTTTGTTGAAAGCTGAAGCCTGTAGACTTTCATACGTAGCAAAACTGAGCACAGCAGTATGTTTCCCTGCACTGGAACATAAACACAGTCAAGTTTGTAGGGCTACTGGAAAACTCAAAAGCAGTGAGAAGTGTTCTACCTGTCACTACATTCCACTAGTAAGTAAGTTATGCCTCAGCAAAATGCAACTAGAGTACTACAACCTCTACCAACAACATCTCTCATGTCTTGCAGCACTGTGTTGTTACTCCTTGACGTTCATGAGGTTTGCTTACAAAGTGCAGCCAAGGAACTGGCTGCTTTTTGCATGCCACTTGACTAACGAAGTTGCACAACTGATTCAAGGAGGACGACTGATCAAATACAGGCAAGTCGCTCTTTACAAAGATGAAGTCATCAACTGATGGCTCTTGGAATACTTTTAGTGGCTTCTGACTGTGGTGCAAACCCCTGCATGGTTTCTGAACGTGTTTAACTTCATTACCTTTTGGAGACCTATTAACTATGACTCGTTGTCTTGCACCTTCTTTGAAGCTTCTGAGGGGTGCACACAGAAAAGGCTGAAGAACCCTTATTGCTGTGGATGTACACAGGGCTTTCTGTAGCCCCTGGCTGTTTTGGGGGTTGCTTCATGCATTACCTCGATTAGTCTGCACGTGTCCATCTCGGTAACTAATTCCTGAGATGGAAATATCCACAAAAGTGAAGGGATTGTAAGTATGAAAGAAATAAAACCTCTAAAAGCTGGCTGTTGAGTGAATGGGGTGTGTCGAGCTGAGTGACTGCACCTTTGTTGTGTAACAGAGTGCAGACAGTGCCCCAGGCAACCCTCATGAGTCAGGAGTATGGCTTTTCTCTCATCTGCTCCAAGAAATCTTTGTGGAGCAATGGGAAGACAAAGCCTCCTGAACTACAAATTAATAAATGAGGCTGAGCACAACTGCAAGTGGACCTGCCTTTCCATAAATAACTGGCCAAATGTCCTTCATTCCTGAAGTTCTACTGTAAGTCTAGATTTTTTTGATAGAAATAGCAGTTCAATATTCACTCTTACAAAAGCTGTTCTTCTCTTGGCAGGTTGGAGAAAAAGAACTAAATATCTAACTTGAAATAAGCCAGGGAATGTGTTCATCCTGAAATACAACCAAGGAAGACTTGCCATCTACAGTTGCTGTGACAATTACAGTGGGGATAAAACAGAAACACCTATTATAAATATGACCCCCCACCAAGAATCCTTCTACTAATTTATCTTGCCTTTTGAAAAGTACTATTCAGCAATGTAAACCATTGCATTTGAAGTCTTGCTGCCTTATAAGTCCTTAATAACTACCCTTATCTTGAAGAGTTAGTCATCCAAATAACAAGCAATATTTGAAAACTAACTTTTTTATCTAACAGTCTACAAAAGTGGCCCGTGATTGTTTGACAAAACTTGTTCTCAAATCAGTGTGAACAGTGGTCAGGAAACAGAACTGTAGGTGGTATTGTTGTTCTGTGTATTAACATTCTTAAAAGCCATTTTACTTGGGTGCATTCATTCCTATTCTGTCTCTTTTTAACTGAAGCAGTGGCTTGCTAATCTACAAGAACAAATGTGTAGATGGGCAGCCTGGGCGTGACCAGCTATCCCTCTACCCTTACTGCATGCCTTGTCTCATCAAGAGACTTCAACAACATCCAGTTTTAAGTCGCACATCATTTAAGACTCAGAAAAGCAAAAGCATAGCATTGAATGAAGGAAGGGAAAGTTTGATGCTGTCCTTGAAGTTCTAAATTAATCTTTTTCCTACTGTTTGAGTTGTTGTAGATGTATGTAATTCTTACACAGGCAAAAACTTAACTTGGTTGGAGTCTGAGATCTGAAGGACACAATGTGCCTTTCGGTAGTTTTTGATGTCACTGGGAGAGTGGTTTTCCTGCATGACCTGCCTGAAGGCTACATTGCTGTAAAGATATAGATGACAAAGGATGTATGTGATGGATTTTATTTCACTGCTGTGGTTCTGAACAATAAACATGTTCCAAATGGCCATAAATCCCCTCCACATTGTGAAAAGTTTTGTTTATCATACTGTGATACCATTTTAAAGACACTGGAGATTTTTATGTTTGAGTCTGAATCTCTCTGTGGAACTGATGGCTTCCTGTCACTCAAGAGCTGTGCTGTCCTGGTCCTGCACACTGTCCTGTGTGCTCTGCTCCTGTCCCACCACAGCGAGGCTGGGAACCTGTCTTGCTGCAGCATCAGCTGCTGCTGGCCTTCACGTTGTCAGACAGAAAAGAATTTCTCACCTTTCTGAGCAAGTGCTGTTAGACTGCTGCGAAGGAATGTGACACCCTTAGGGGTTCAAGTGGGGGAGACAGCACCAGCTAAGGCTGGGCCCTCTGTCTGTCATTCCCCCTTTCCCCAGTCTGAGCTTGAGTTGTCTTGACCCACTTCTTCAAGGTGAGACTTAGCCTATAATTTACTATGGCATTAAAGTAGCTCACAATCTCTTCTGTTACAAGATTAAGTGTCCTTGATCTGGAAGCTTGCTGATTGATGATTTAAATGTGGAGGCCATTTAGTAGCACAGTAATAAATGGACAGAAAGCAATAACCATCATTGTGAGGTCAGAAGAGAGAAAATTATTTAAAGGCTTCTTTAATGAAGGTAATAACCGTTACCTACAGTGAATTCTGTTCGACCTCCCACAAAGATCTTGCACTGTACAATCATTTCACCTAATGCTTGTTTGGGTTTGTGGGTTGGGATTTTATTTTTATTTTTATTTTGCTTCTATGACTTCTTTATAAAGAAGTGAGCTTTCTCTACTCTAAAACCAGCAGAAAGCTCTTAGCTATGGTACTGCAGATAGAGCCTGCCAGCCCTCAGAAAGCACATTCTGAGTAAAATGTAGTTTATAGTGTTGTGGGTTATCTTTTGTTCTCTGTACAAAGCACAATGGTGCAATGTAGCAAACTGGGGGGGAAGGGGAAAAAAAGTCTCAATAAATTTACATGCTGAGAGAAGGCAGCAAGAAAGGGAGAGTTTGTTCCTTCGAACCAAGACAGATTTTGACATAGAAGTAAAGGGTTTAGAAAATACAATCCCAGATGAGGACAGAGCAGACTTCTAATTACTGCAGTGCCTGGCCTGAGCTCTCACACGAATGCTGATACAAAATGTGTTATGGTGCAACTAATACATAGGGCATCAAACCATCAAAAGTATTTACTCTGTTTCCAGTGTACATGGGCCCATATTACACTGGCACAGGTGCAGACACACACGTTGCTTTACGTGCCAGTTACGAGAAAGGAGTCATGAAAAGCTGGAATAAAAAGATGAGATACAGAAGAATAATAAAATGCCCACTTGTGTGATGTATTTATTGGTGGGCTTAGCACAAAGCCTTTTGTGAACGCAGCAATAGATGCTAATGTGACAGACTGCCAACAGTATAAAATGGTCATCTAGGAAAGATTCACAAGCCCAGTTGCCAGCTGTCAGGTTTTCAGCCTGTGCCTCACAGGATGCTTTGATACTGTCTGCATTTGGGCAGGAGTGACAACTGCCTAATGTAGTATGTCTGCAGTTCTGCTTCCGTAGAGCTGGAATCTCTCTGCTGTCATGCAGAGGCAAAAAAGTTCGTTCTGACTAAGACATTGTGTTCACTTTCTTTGTGAAGTGGAAAAGCAAGCAGTCTGATGTTCTAAAACTAGGCAATTTATTACATATATTGTGAAGAAATATCTCTCCCCACCACAGCCCTTTCTGCTTCTGCTGATCTAACAGCCGCCAATGCATTGTTTAGTCACAGTGGTAACCCCTTATAAATAACCAATGCCCATAAAATCAACCCAATAGCAACCAGAAGGCAGCAATACTGGCTTTCTGGCTAACCTGCCTTGAGTGTCATCAGTGAAGTCCTGCCCCTTTGAGATCATCATCTCTCTTTATCACATGGCTAACCCTGTGTTATTGGATTCTTCTTCTCCCTCTCTTCTCTCCTTTTTTAACAGTAGGTTTCAAGTAAATATGGCAACAAGCCTGGGAGTTTTCAGCTTATTCATGTGATCTGAAATCTGGGTCATGTCTTTCTCATTAAATGCAACTCTTGCATGGGGATGACTGGCCTAAACTCAGGCGTGGGTGCAAGGGACAGCAGTGCCAGTTATGGCAGCGCTAGCAAGTGCTTACATGATGGCTGTTTGGCCCACTGTGAAGAAAAATTTAAAAGTACAAAACAAGCCACTTACCATTTTGAAAGCATTTAATAATTGTGAAAGTATTTAACCCATACTTTATCCAGGGGAGAACCATGCTGTAACTTGCTTTGATCTTGGCTAGAATAGTCTCAGGTCATGTTTGTTGTCCTAGGGTTTGTATTAACGGAAGAGGTGCCTTCTCAGAGTGCTATTGAGTGATGTAAACGATACTTGTAGCCCCTCATTCTCTCATTCTTTGAAGAAGATGTGTGGTGTTGTGAAATCTTAAAGCTGTCTCCTGGCAGGACAAGATATTAATCTCCTCTAATCTGGCACTTTGCAGTCTGTGTGGGTCTGAAATCACAGCTTAAACACAGAAAAAACTCCAGATTTTAACTTGTAGCAATGCCAAGGGAATGGCGAGATCGTCTCAACCATTTATCTCTTAGACATTTGGATATGCCATGTATCCTTGCCCCTCGGATTATTTAAAATCCTAAAACAATTGCTGTATTTCTTCATGGAGAAGCCACACGAAGCAACAGGTATAAGGTACTTTTGTAAGTGCTTGAAGTTCTGGGTCACCCGGGAGCAAAGAGCAAAGCCAGTGGTGTGACTGGTAAAACCTCTCTAATCCTGCATGTTTCTTAGACTGGAAATTGGTGCAGATCAGCCAGTACAGGCTCTTACATTTCCCTCCAAAGCTTTGCAGCAGCTCACAGTGTTAGTGAAGCACAAGCACACCGAGCTACTAGGTGCCTGCTGAGCTCTCCGGGAAGCTGCTTTTATTTCTGTAGCTGGTTTTTGTGCGCCTCTGCTCCCTACCTCAGAGACCTGTGAGTGAGAGATCACTTTTTGTCACTAGAGAAGTGGTGTCTGGACCTGGAAAGGTTTGAGTCACAGCAGAAACAATAACCGTGGAGCTCTATGAAGCCACCAAGTGTGTGCTCTGCCAGATGGGCCTGTGACTCTGGGTAAGGTGTTGGAAGTGTCAGACAAATTAGAAGCGATTGGTTTCCTGAACTGAAGCATAAAGAAAGGGAGAAATTTTCTTGCTTTTCCTTCCTTGCTTCCTTGCTTCTTGCTCCTTGTTTTTGGATCACTGCTACCCATCACTGCCAGCAATGCAGGCTTGCTGGAGGAGGTTCATAACTGCATCTTCAGGAGCAAGGCATCTTTTCAAAAGACAAAAAGGGCATTTTTGCCCACTGGTAAGCTCCCTTCCTTTCAGTAGGCTTCAGAAGCTGCTGTTTTGTTTGATGTGAGATGTTTGCACCAAGCAGCAGGATTGAGGTGTTGTCTTCTGAAGTAGAATGGGTAAGTACCTGAAGCAGGAGGGATTGTATTTTATGTTTTCTACCCTGCTCCCAGTAGGTCTCTGTAAGAGATCTTCTGCTGTTGTACTTGGCATTCCTTGTAACCCCTACCTTTCAACTTCCAGCTATATCCATTCAAATGTCCCACTTCCAAAGGTGAAGAATGCAAAGCTGAAGAGGGATATGGGACGTTTGTGCCCTAAAGTGTGACCAGAACAATCATGGAACTCTTATGCAATAAGGGTTTACAGGTTTACAACTGATTGAGCTACAAGACTGAAGGGTACAGACAGTGCCCTATGTACATTAAAACCATGGCACCAACCACATCAGTTCAGTGAGTTGTCTGAATTCATGTGGTTTTCAAGAAGACAACATTACTTAGAAGATTTTCTAGCTACCTTCAAATTGAGATGTAGATACACACAAACTAGTGAGGTCAAGGAACTATGAAATTTTTAAGCAGGATGTGCTGTACCTTAGGAACAGAGAAATAAACTGGGGCTTGCAAATCCATAATGCCTTCATCATGAAACCAGAAATTAGCTCCAAATGTGGTAGGTTTGTCAGCTAAAGGTAAAATGATTTTTTTCTACTGGCTATTTTGACTTGTGTTCAGAAAAAGAATTTGAGCTTCCTAGAAGAGCAGAACAATTTATCAGTCCTGCCTTATCAGCCAAAATTCATCAGCCCAGAAATGCTGAACAACATGGGCCTTCTCAGTTGCCTGTTTTTCATGGGAAGGCAATGACCGTCTCAAGGTGCAGAGAATCAAGAATTTCTGTTGAGCAGAGAAACTAGGAAAGGCAAATTTGAGGTGACCATGCGAACCTTCTGCTTAAGAAAACAGCAGGGAAGCAAAGCAACCCTGTTCTCTGTATCTATAGCTAGCTGTGAATTGAGAGGGGGGGAAAAAGTATGGATAACTTCTTCTTGGTTTTATAGTTTGCTCTCAGACATGCCTTGGAATGAAGATGCATTGGCAATACTTCAATGCCATCAACTCTAGGGGCTGCTTCTGGGTTTTTGGGACCTAATCTCCAATCTTTCTGCTTAAAGTAGCAGTCCTACAATGATCACTATTCATAGATTTATTTATTTTTTTGTGAAGGTAAATAGAAATTATATATAAAGGCTGGCCCTGCCTATATTTAAGTTTAAAAGAGGTAGTGGTGAGTTTAATCACCCTAATTCATCAGACTGAAACTTAGGTGTCTGGCCTGACCTAGTCATCCATGCTTCCTCTACAGTCACCAGAGAGGAGAAGGCAACCTCTTATTCAAATGCTTTAGGTGAGAACTGCCCCCAGAAAGGGCCACTCTCTCTCTCTAGCTCTAGCAATCCAACCATTGCTTTAAATTTTAGGCTTAATTTTTTCAGCTGCATCTAAATTTAATAAAAGGAATGAAAATTGAAGCCCTCAAGAAGGGAGCTGTGATTTTGAAAACCCAGCAACTGCTCATTGGAGGTAGCCCAGGAGATGGGCCCCTGTTATGAAGGTCTTGAACAGACGATCAGGTGGGATCTAATGCCTGCTTGGGCAACGCTGAGTCTTGGGATTGCCACGGAGGTGAGTCCAGAGGAGAACATGCTCTCTGGCATCATGTCAGATCCCCACACTTAGACTTTGCAGAAGACTTTTGTGGAGGTGCAACCCATGACACCTCTCTGGCCTGCTGCCCACCACAGGCTATCCCACTAATTCCTGGTATTAGCACTTCAGCACCCAACTTGAACCAAAAGGTATTGCTTGTCAGAATGGCAAGCTGGGTTAGAAGACATGTATGAAGCTTCTTGCCTTGGGCTTAGAGCTACAGAGAGGTGACATGCATCACTGGTACCACCACAGAGACTGTTAGGTATTTAAAAATCATTTCCTGGGGAACCGTGGTAGGTAGGAGCTACCAAAGGCAGAGAGCACAGAGCAGAGCCTGCCCCAGGGGAGGAACCAGGGTCCCAGCACCTGGTCAAGTGCACATCTTACACACCACTTCCCACGGCCTCTGCGTGGAGCTTCTGCTGCACTTTCCACCTCAAATACACTGGTTTAGGGCTGATGATGCAGCAACGGTGTTGCACACCCCCTGGAAGCCATCAGCAGCTTGTGGGGCATACTGGAAACTGAAGGTGGTCTGCAGTCATTCAGGAGAAGACTCTCTCCTGCTCCCCATCACCCCTTCAGATGCCACCACGCATGAAAAGGTGCATGATGATAGCTCTCAGCTGCTTCAGTGAGAGGGAGGGAAGGGAGGTCCTGCTCCTGAGGCTTCCTCTGGCCATGCACCACCGCCTGGAAGACAAAGATGGCATTTTGAGCACTCAGCTGAGCAGTCACTTGGGTTGGGGCTTTGTGGGAAGGCTGTGGAGGTACAGAACAGTTTGCACAGGTTTGGTTCTACTGGGGAGCACAAAGCTTTCAGCTGCAGGTTGTGTCACTTGGGAGGAGGTAGGGAAAAAACTGCCATGCTCTGACAGGTTTATTGTCATGCCACCTTTCCAGTGGGAGGATGAGCCCACCACATTTCTGTGGAACAGAGGAACTAGTAAAAGTAAACTGTGGGTATTTTATTGTCATCCCTTTGCCCACTCAAATAACAGTGGAGCAAACAAAATTCTTAGTGTCATGCAGCCGTGACACATGATGCAAAGTACACTGGCTGCTGTACTTAAAAGGTATCATTGAGTGCCTCCAGAGGTGCCTGAAGCATCAGGAGGTTCTCCCTCCTTCTCCATTCAATGCAAACCAAACAAAGCCCCTTTCTGCTCTCACTAGCTAAAGCCAGCTCTGCTCCCTGCCCCCCCATCCAAATGCCTTGTGCTTCCAGCTATCCTGCTGCTGCAGAAGTAAACGGGCTGTAGGGGAGAGAGCTGGCTGGGGCTTGAGCTGTATGAATGTACCCTCCAGGCCCTTGTGGGCCAAATTCTTCAAAGCTTCACTTCTCCTGTTCTTTACAGGCAGAAGCCAGGGCAGCAATGGGTCTGTTCTAGTACTTCTACCACCCTGCAGAAAACAGTGTCCTCAGAAAGCTGGGGGCTGTGGGAGGGCAGCTGTAAGCTACAGACTGCCTTGGCTTCTTCATCCAGAAAAGGCAGGCATGCTATCCTCTCTTCCATGAGGTCCTCTGGTGAAGATGAGAGGCCCTGGGGAGGCAGGATGAGAGAGGAAGGACCTCACCAACATAATCACTGCCAGATTCCTCCAGGAGGCAGTTCTTGGTCTGGGGTCATGTTGGTGGGGGCACAGGAACAGCAGCTCCTGCCAGCAACCAGTTCACTTCAGTGCCACCACTAAATGACACCGTAGGGCCATCTGTGGAGGAGGAAGAGGTCACCAGGAAGTTCCACTCACCATTTCCTGCCCCTGTCAGCTGCAAAGCACCCAAGGGCACCTGAGCCAAGCAGGTGAGAGCAAGCTCCAGGCAGGATGCCACGGCCAGCTGGACTTCTCCCTTTCTCCTGGCACCTGTGGGCATGTGACCACTGGGCACGCCAGATATCAGGAAGATGATTTTTGGACATATGTCCCCACCCCCTTTTCTCATTTCTCTTCCCCTGTTCAGAGTGTCATGTCGTTCCCTTACACACACTCTCCTCTCTGCTCAGGTCCTTACAACGTATGGGCCACGCTGGCTGGCTCAGGGAGTGACATTTGGCTTTTGTTTGACTCCTTCCACACAGCCCCATCTGCAGGTGTTTCTCCCATTCCAAATGTCGGCCTTTGACGTACGGAAACAGACTCTAT
>NW_008604756.1:0-25464 GCF_000691845.1 Merops nubicus
TTATGAAAACAAAACAAAACAAAACAACTCAGGTCTTTTGTGGGCTCTAGTTGTTTTCTTTGGTTATTTTTGGGTTTGCTTTTTATTTAATAAATAAAGAAAAACCCAGAAGCAACATATCTTGTTGATACTTGAGCTGCCATCATATAATGGTAGTAGCAAATAACTAAAAAGACAGCATTTGAAGTGAATATGTTTAAAGACCCTTTCTTCTCTTAAGGCTTTCCTGTAGCTAACTATATTCAGAACAAGAAGAAAATGACCTTCTAAAACGTAATGATGGTGATTATCCATATAATGGTTGTAACATGCAAATATAGCACAGCCATGTAAGGGAAAAAAAAAATCAGGCAGCAACTTCACAGTGCTTAAGGGCTTCATATTTTACAGCACTAGCATTAATGGAAAAGTTAATGTAGCAGTGAATAACAGTGAGTTGCTCAGCTGCTGCTACTGTGGCAGAACATTTAGATCATGGAAATAACACATCATTTTTTCACTCTTATTGCTTTCTTGACCCATAGAAAAACAGCTCCCACCCACCCCCAAAGTCACACGCAGAATATTCCTGCATGACTCTATTGCTTAAGAAATATGGCCAAGAGTATCATTTGTAAGACAAAATATTCAAATAAATAATTAAACCACAAATGTCAAAATAATTAAGCAACAGTGCTGAAGAAAATCTCAAAACCTCTACTTTGTGACTTAACTCATTCTTTGGTAGAAATGCATACATGAGCACAATCACTTAATGCACTACCCCTGATCTCATTATATGAAATATCCGGATAAATTATGCATATTAAACTCCCTTGTTTTCTGTATACTAAAGAGCAAAAACTACCAAGCACACTCAGTGTCATTTAAAAACTTATAATTACTGTAGATTGTTTCCCCCCTTCATTATTACTGGCTAGTTTGGAAAAGAAAAAGAAAGTAAGTTGTTACGAGTAAATGCTGGAATACACCAGCAATCTTTCCCTCCTTCATAAATTCAGGCAGTGACCCTAAGAGTTTTGCTCCTTCATGCAAATCAGAGTTTAGAATTTACATTAAGGTAATTAGTCCTTCCTGGAATTCTCAAAAATTATTCTAGCTCATAAAGGACTTAAAACTGTAATGTTTCTGCACTAATGCTGGACTAGGAAAACTTCTTGGTTTTATTGCCAATTGCCTTTTTTTACCATCAGAAGTAGAACGAAGTGAAGAGTGGTAAGCATGGCTGTAAAAAGGGAGATTTACCCCTTTTTTTTCTGCTCTCAAAATAAACAATACAGGTGCTACTAATTTGAAGCTCAGGTAGTTCAAAAAGCTACACAAATGCTTGACTGATAATTTACAGTTTCACTGTTGATGTCAGACAGAAGAATAAAAAATAGGATGTAAGGGCCACTGCTTCCAAATTTGTCTGCCAGGTCTAAACCTTCACAATTTTTCACAATTTTTGTGAAACTAAAAAGTTTCACAAAATTACTTTGTCGTTACACATACAGCTGTTTCTCAGTCAGATAGTATTTGTCAGGTAGCATGAAAATCTTCCTCTCCCTACCTTAATTCATTTGCTCTTGGTGTCCAAGTAACTGCAATTTCTGGAAATATCATAATTCAGTTATATGTATGTCAGTTAGATCATCCACTGGCCTTTATGCTTCTCTAATGTCTGTGATGATATTTTCTATGAATTTCTAATAGTGTTGAAACAGTACCAGCAGGTACCTTTACAACTGGTAATACCGATTGGTATGGGGAGAAAAACAACAATAAAAGCTTCCGAGTATTAGAGCCCTTGGAGATCCTAAGAAGGCAGCAGCCAAGTTATGTATTTTTACTAAAAGCTACCTCAAAACTTGCTTGTGATTCAACATCTTATAAATGTTTTTGAAACCATGAATGATAACAGGAATCTCTAGAAGATCTTTTGTACAGGAATACCCAATGTGGCCTTTTAATTTTTACAGTGGAGATTTTTTTTCCTATGGAATGTGTCTTTTAGAAAACAGTAGCATTACAACTTTACTCTGGGGATTGTGAAAAGATAAATTTAACAAAAGAACGGGAAAAGTAAATATATTTTCTTAATCCTAATACCAAAGAACAAGAACTTAGAAGTACATTTTTTTTGTTTAGTGTACACAAATTAAGAATCTCTTGATTATTTTTAAAGCAGTGGAATCGTCTAAATAAATATTGCATCGAGAGAGCTGCCCTTAGTAATTTGTCACTGTGTCACTGAAATAAAGGAGCCATTATAGTACTTTCAGAATAGGACATTCCTAAGAAAAGGTCTCTGTTTAAAATTTAGTGGTTTCCAGCAGAATCTTTTGAACTTCCCTGCAGAGTTGGCAATCACACCCTTTCATAGCTCAGCAAAGATTATGAAATGATCCAGATATCCAGGGAGCACCATAGCCAGAACCCAACACATGACCCGTAGATCTAGCTTCTGCAACACACATGAATAAAACCTGGCCTGGGTGTCCATTCAGAAAGAAACTTGTCTGTTTCTGTCCAGGGAAGAGAATACATTCATCACCAAACAGCAGCAACACACACAATACCATTAGTCTAAAAAATAAGTTGAAAACTAAGTCTGATTATATCTGAGACACTAAAGGATCATTTACATTAATGGAAAAAAGTAACTTGTATGTAAAAAGTAATGCTATTGTTTCTAAAGACAGTTGGTAATACACCTCTAACACTATTGAATTGTACCTAATTTCCAATCTATCTTTTTTACTAATGATAATACTTTTATTCCACTAAGCCTCAAACCTTTATAACACTTTCTTGTTAAATTTAAAACACAGTGTAATTTTCATTGGAGCCATTATCAGAGAAATTGGTGGCCATCTCAACAATTTTTCTACATTTTTAATTCCAAGACAGTTAAAAAATGAGAAGTAATGTATACTCGTGGAACAATTTAACAGTTTGTCTGTCTGGGTCCTCTAAAAGTATACAAACAAAGATTACCATTAACTTTTCATGATTATCTCAAATTGAGAGACTATTACGAAAGAAACTAAACTTTTTCTTATTCAACCTTGCCTGGCATTTAGCCATATAATGTAGGGTGGTTTTCCAAAATTTTCTCTCATGCTTCTCAAGGGTACTTAATTGTGATTAAATCAGAAAAGAGGTAGATTCCATTTTTTTCTGTCAGATACCTATCACATCCTGCTCCTTGCTGCTCCTACTTTCTGACAGGTTTCACTCAATTAATTTTCATAGACTTCTAGCTCAACTGTTCAGTATGAAACTCTACCACTGAAAATACTGTCTGAAGTCCACTAAATAAATTTCCTCTACTATTAAGCTGTCATCAACTTTGAAAACATCACTTTTTATTCAAGAAAACACAAGGTTGGAGTACTAGTCAATGTAAAAGACTAGTCTGTGTCTGAAAATAATGCATTGTTAGCTAATAGAAAGTGGAAACTTGAATGCCTGTACATTTAAAAAAAAACCCCAAACCACCACTTTTTAATAATACCAGAGCAACACTTCCACTCACAATAAGGCAAATGCAACATGCTTTGATTCCCTCCATGTTTTCATACAGCATAAGATATATCATGCACAAATATTAAGGCCTTCTTATGGCAAAGTATCCAAAGGTTTCAATACCATTTCTAAATTTGGCCTAAGATATGTCAAATTTAGCTTCCTCTTTATGTATGTTTCTGTTGCTTCCCACCTTTAGTGCAAACATAACTTCCAGTAAATCACCAAAAATTTCTTACACATGAATCTTTCCTAGATTCAGATTGTGACTGGAAAAAAAAAAAACCAACAAAAAGCATTCTTACCCAATAAACATAATTTGCTCATTAAAAAAGAGATAAAATAATGGGAATCAAAAAATATTTACACTTAAATTTTAATAAACAACTTCACTTTCATTTTATTGGAGTTGTGTATACGGAATATTTTTTAAAGCAATGGTTAGCTTTCTCAAATTGAACAGCAAAAGTGCATGTGCCTTATACATTTTTTTTTGGTGGATTTTCTAATAATCTAGACAATTGGATAGATTGCTGCTTTATTGGGGTTTAAAATGGTTCAGCAGTACTGAATGTTTCAGAAATACTTACGGCACAAGGCAGTATATTCCTGAAGCTGAAATAATCATTAGACTCTGATGTTCTTCTATTTTATTGAACTACCCACGGGGAGCTTTATGGGCATACTATCATGTCAAGGTCACAGGATTAAGTGAGCAGTGATGACAGTAAACAAGCCTTTTCTGTATATTCTAAAGGGTCTTACTGAGTTACTTAAAATGCCATAAACATAAATAGTCTCCTATCTCTACAACACATCCATGACAGATGACTTAAAAATATAACACTCTTGGGCAATGGAGCTTTAAAACCTAACCAACAGGCTATATTATTGACAACAGATATCAATATACTGAGGAGCACAAATACTGGGAGAAGCATAGAATTTGCTACTGCCAGATACTGTATGTCTGTAAATGCACAAGAAATATACCTACATATATGATAAGCCTCTACATGAACAGATATTACTGCTGAAAAAGCCCAGAGCTTACAGGTTAAGACAAAAGATGGTTATATAGAAAAAGTAAATGCCATAGTAACAAATGTACCTAATCTATATAAACCATGTGAAAACAGATAACAAAGCCAATCCTACACAGTACTTTCATTACCAACTTGAATGATTTAATTACTCTTTAGGATTATACTATGCATTATCATATCTATTTTACCAACAAGGAAAACAGCTGTTCAAGTAAAGCATCCTCCTTCAAGTCATGTGGTCTATGATAGACATGGTGTTCCTGAATCAGTCAAAATAAACCTATAAAAAACCCCAAAGTGATAAATTGAAAGAGAAATGTCTGCTAGCAATACTTTTGAGAATCAGCAAAGTGAATTGTCTGCAGATGATCTTCATGGCTTAATAGCTGTAAACATACAGACCGTGCTAACCAAATGCATACAGAAACACCAAACCCAAGGAACTCCCCTGATAAGCTATATAAGGTGAGAAGGAAGGGACAATGATCTGGTTGCTGGCTTCTGTGTCCAACAAACCACGTTCCTCCTGTACATGTGAAAACAGGACCTCTCATGTGGTGCTAAGGAGTAGTAGTTGCACACACACTTGTCCATCACTCTCCTGTAGTAATACTGCAAGATAAGACTCCAAGCACATTAGAAATTACTGCAGACAGAGTGAGAGGAGGTAAAGTGAAATAGGGACAAGCAGAGAGTATTTCTGATTGGCAGTAAAGGTATGGGTAAATGAAGGCTGCAGATGATAAGGACAGAACAGATACTTCTGAGAGGAGATCTTTGATTTCCTCAAGCATGGAACTATGAACCAAAACAAACACCTGTTATGCAGAGATAAAAGACTTACTTTTTAGCATCAGATGGCCTGATGCATTGACTTAGGAAAGCCCTAAACTGCTTTGGAGGAGGATGAAGTTGTACCACAGAGAAGTAAAAATGGGAAAACAAATAATCTCAAAAGTTGATAAGGGTTCCCACCCTTGGGGGAAAAAGGGGGAAGAGAAAACCACAACAACTGAGGAGACAAGAAAAACAGATCAGTCTATTACATATCTTAGCAGATTGCACATTGCAGTGAGGGAAATGGGAAATACATGAACTAAGATGTCTTAATATCCAGTAGATAAAACAGGCTGGCAACACAGAACCTTACCAAGACAAATTAGTGTTTGTTACTGTGAAAAACAAGAAAGAAGTACTTTTTGTCTAGCACACAACAGTTTACTTCCTCTGAAGTTCAGAGTCATGCATTAAACACATTTATTGAAAGCCTGGGCAATGTTAAAAGGAAAAAAATGGTAATACTGCACTTTGAGATATAACAGAAAAATCTCTACCACCACTTCTGAAAGAGGATGGAAACATGAGATATCTAATTTTAGGGTTTTTTAAACAGCTAAATGAAGAAAGACCAAACTCAGTGATAAAAGCCTCGTTATTAAAACAATAGCTCTTAACACAAACAAACAAAAAAGTTATAAAAAGATGTTTTGTATATATATGTGTGTATGCTAGGTTAAAAAGTGTCTAAAGTTCAGTAACTGTTTTCAGATTTGATTCTGACTAAAGTTTTTTTTTTTTTTGTGAGAATAAGAGGAAATATATCTAGAATGAAAATAATCAATGAAACCGAGATTTCATATTTCCAAGGTAAAACATTAAAGGTACAGAACAACAAAGTTTAAATCCCCTAAACTTTGAAAATTTCAGGAAACTGGTAGCTAAACATCACAATTTCTAAAACTGAAATTACATACGCAACACCAAACAATTTACACAATCAAAAAGGAAAAGCAACAAGAAAAAAAATGAAGACATGGCAATCCTTGATGACTTAGAACTTAGCAGTTCTCTGAAATTCATTAAGGTGTAATTCCAGGTGAATGGAAAAGAATGCTATGTGGTCTTAGACAGGAAAACCACACTAAATGCATTATGAACTAATGTTTACCTTTGATCTATGCAAATATAGTAGCAGAATTTATCAGTCAGCTAAGTAATCTGAAACAAGTAATGTGGGTTTATTATGAACAAATAATTTCCTTTACACCTTTGCCATTTTGTTTATTTTTTTATTCACGTAGAGCATCATCACAATAGTGATTTTTAACACAGGTAAAACCAGGTATAATTAATCTAACTTGCAGCAAATAAAATTTTACTATAATGCACATGCAAATTCAACTATAAACCTATCAAAGACCGAACAGGTTTGCCAAGGTGCTTATAAAATTCCAGTCTCCCTGCCTCAGAGAAAAAGGGACTTTTTGTGATCCAGAGAAGGGCCACAAAGATGATCAGAGCACCTCTCCTATGAGGACAGGCTGAGAGAGATGGGGTGGTTCAGCCTGGAGAAGAGAAGGCTTCTGAGAAACCTTATAGCAACCTTCCAGTACTTAAAGGGGGGCCACAGGAAAGATGGGAAGGGATTATCATGGACCATAGTCATAGAACAAGGAGTAACAGTTTCAAACTGAAAGAGGGAAGATGTAGATTAGGTATTAGGAAGAAATTCTTTACTGTGAGGAAGGTAAGACACTGGAACAAGTTGCCCAGAGAAGTTGTGGATGCCCAGTTCCTGGAAGAGTTAAAGGTCAGGTTGGATGGGCCTTTGAGCAACCTGGTCTCGTGGAAGGTGTTTTTGTCCATGGCAGGGGGAGGTTGGAATTAGATGATCTGTACAGTCACTTCCAACCCAAACCATCCTATGTTTCTATGCAAATCATGGGATAGGAATGTACCAGACTACGCCTGCCTCAGTCATTGAGGATGATTTAATCTTCAGTTCCTTTACAGACCCTACTCTGAATGTTTCAAATTATTTTACAAACACGCAGTTGGACATATACACAATTCAAATAAAAAAGTACAAGACACTTTAAGGTTTCGAGAGGAGGGGGATCAAAATGTCTGCACTGGGTTTTCACTTATGGTTAAATTTTGCAGTTCTGATATTTCCAACAGAAATGCCTGAAAAGTCTGTCAAAACACTGAAGATGTTTCTCTTAGGGAAAAAAAAAAAAAAAGAAAACACCATAACATTTTCTACAGCTTTGCATTCATCCTCTGTAATCTACTTGAAGCATCACATGGGAAAGAATCCTGTAGTGTAATGGTACTGCAACAGCTTACTGCGCCTTAAAAATATTTCTCACTCATTTTATATCACAAAATAAAGAATAAATCAAAGAATTTTTATTTCTGAAAGGCAAAAAAAAAAAAAGGACCTTCTTAGAAACACAAAACTTTTCCAGACTATTCTAATCTATGGCTTTTGTTGCTTTTTTATTCTTTGATTTCTCTTCTTACATATGGAGATGATGGGAAATCCACTGCTATAATGCACAGATATTACTAGACATGGGAGGAAAACTAAGAATCATGTAAAGGAAGTGATTTCTGTCTAATGAGAAATTCTTCCCTCATGGTCTCTACCAAGTTTCTACCTCTGTCTAAACTGGAGGCAGGGAAAGAAGGAGTGCAAATCCTAGGAACATTGTCCAACACCAACAACTGTTAGTCCATTCTGCTGATCCCCAATGCAGAGGCTGTTTCCACTGCAGGAACTAGGAGCAAAATATGAAGAAAGGCAGCTGGGCTTTGAAGTCCTACTGGGATGTGGAAACTTCAAAATCAAGAGTGACTGAAAACTCATGAAAGCCTGAGCTGAAAATTCAAGGAGTCTGACCAAGTGTTAGACAGGTCTACTATGTCTACTTGTCCTATTGTTCTGATTCTTAAGCATTCATTTACAGTTGCTGGTGGGTTACAGGGCTAGATGGACTGCTGGTCTGAACCATTATGGCTGTTCTTGTGACTGATATCCTGGAAGTTGAATGGCTGCATGTGTATGTGCTAGCTCTGTGGCTAGACTTAAAAGGGAGTAGAAGTCCTTTTCAGATTGTTAAGGTGGGCCTTCCTCTAAATATATGTATACTTCAAAATTCCCTTGTTCCTGCTACAGTCAAAATATACATAGTAAGTTAACTGTATGCAATTTGGATTTGTATTCTAATTGCTGGTCCAGTTAAAGTCTCTACTGACATCTGTTTTTTCTAGCGCTTAAAGAAAAACAACATTGGCAAAACTTTCCAATTTTCCAAACTTTCCAAACTTTTGGCAAAAGGGGAAAAACAAATTTTGGGCAGAAGCAGAGAATATTGAAGAGAAATGTAAAAACCAGAGTAAACAAGAAAAACTAATTATCTTACTGCAGAAGGAATAATGTGAAAGAAAATGCAGAAAAATTCCTTCTTTAATAGTAAATACAATGTACTCTACTTCCTAGAGATAAACAAGCCTTTCCATGGAGTTGCACAAGTCTTCCCTGAATACCATGCATTTCCCAAGACTGGAAAACACCATCTCCTTCCAAAGAAAATATTTTCTTCTGAAGTTTCTTCCAGCTGTTGGAAAAAATCCACAGTGAACAGCGCCACAGTTCAAAACAACTGAGCAACCTTGCACGAATACAGAATTGAATAAATCTCACACAAGCAAATTGTGCTTTCATTCATACAGCTCACCTCTGGTTATAGAGTACTCCTTTCTTGGCGGGTATTTCTATGCTGCAAATAGCATCCTACACCTAATTTCCTATTTTTAGAAAAGTATACAGAATTCTTCTGTCTTTCTTTTTCCATTGTGCTCATCAAGTGCCACAGTTCCATTAGCAAGAGCTCCTTCAGTCTCTGCCTTCCACCACAGTGGTAAGCAATCAGGGAGAGAGGAAGGAAGAGGGTCTGTAACGGGTAGAGGATGTAATATAGTGGGTGCCGAGCAGCAGGAGCAGCACAAAGTTGAAAGCATAGCAAGACAGGTAAGAACGGGATTGAAATAGTAAAATGCTATAGAAGAGTGATCAGATTAGAAAAATAGTCTCACTCACGTTTATGTTTAAATCCTACTATGGAAGGCTGACTAATACTGGACCTAAAATGTGAATAATGCTGGCAGGTTTGCTGATCTCAAGGTATCTCGGGTAGTGCAGCCAAGTAAAGCCAACAGAAGACAGAAACGTATTTTCTTAATGTTTTGTTGTGATGAAATCATCTCAGAACTAAATATTTGGACCTTGTAATCAGGATAGCCATGAATGTGCAGAAGAGTGTGTAGTTTCATCAGAACAATCTGGAAGGATCTATTTCGCAAAGAAAAATAGATACCACCAATTCCAGAAACAGAACACTCATAGTTCTTACAAAGTATGTGGAAAAATGCAGAACCTTAACAGGCCCCCTAACAGGAGGCATGTCAAACACACTTCTGGATCTGGTAGACAGGATCTGGTCCTACATCTTTTCCACCGTTCTAAAGCTCCCTTTGTAATTTATGTCTAGCAGTTAAAATGAGCCATAAATGAACGGACAGCTAAATCAAACAAAGCTGATTTGCAGTGGGGGAGCAGATAGGCTTTGTGTCTCTCTGAACTTTCTAAGACAGCAGCTAGCACAGCAATAGAGTCAGAGCATGCCAAAGGCTGGCTGTAAGGGAAACTCCTTCTTACTTAATAAATTCCTCTGTTCTGGTCTCCCTTGCTGTAAACTGGAAACATTTGGTTTAGCATCATCCCAGAAGCAACCTATTTAACTGCCAGCCCCCGTAGGCTCAGAAAAGGGGAGTTCTCTTTCCGCTCTCCTCCCCTGGCCCCCAGCAGAACCCAGTCTCTGCAGAAGCACATGCTGCAGGGAGAGGCAAAACTAGCTGTCTGGCAAGGAACTTTTTCTTTCCAGCCTGTTTCCCCAGACGAATTTGGTCTTCACCATAGAATGAGTTTGACAGCTCTGCCCTCCACCATGAATGATTAATTTGTTATGGGTGTCTAGTTTAACCAAAGATGGATTTGAACAGAAAAAGCCCTTGTATACTTGCTATTTGGTAAAGCTGCTTTAATGTAGGTGGAACCTCCTTCATCAAATCACAGAAAGCAAGAGAATAAAGTCTCATTTTTAAATGTAATTTTTCTCTTACATTAATCCTCTCTGTATATAGAAACAAATCACGTGAAAATATCTATGGCAAGTATTTCATACTTAAATGTAGAACAAAACTGGAACTCAGAACTCTTTGTATTGCCGTAGATTGTCTTAAACCTATAGAAACTGTAAGGCAGAGCTATACATACAGTATTCTTAAATAAATTTTTTGAAAAGTTGCAATACCAAACTACACCAAGAGAATGTTTGACTAAATAAGAGAAGACTCCAAATAAACACAGTAACAGATTATGGCCCAAAACATAGGCATGCATATAGCTTATAAGGAATTCGAACTGTGTGTACAGACAGGTTTTACAAAACTTTTCTTTTTTTTTTTTAAAAGAAGGATGTGTATTGAGAGAGAAGCAGATGGAGAGGAAGAGAAGCACCATATGAAGCTGACAGAGAAGACAGAAGGAAGCATATGTTGTGACATGAAGACTACAACCCTGAAAAAAACTAAGGGTAAGTGCTGGCTTAAAGAAGCTTTGACTGCTAAGCTATGAAACACCCTGTTTGATTCTTCCCGAGCTGAAGGAAATAGGATGTTGCATATTCACTCTGAATAAGTGGCAGTGCATCAAAGAAATAACCAACTCATCAATTTCTCATCTGAATGGGAAAAACCTGCAGAATTCTAGTTTTGGTGTAAGGCTGAAGATAAAAAAAGGGGAAAACAGTGTGTTTAGGTTAAGCTATTATGATCATACCTCAAAGTGTCAAATTGCCAAAACGAGGAAAACAGAATCAGTTTCATTTAAGGGCACAAACAGGATTTATCACAAAAAATTCTTTATCTGAGATATGTAGGACAAAATAAGATGACTCAATTTCCTTTTGTTGTAGAAGAGTTGATGCTAATACCTGCAAGAAATTAAGCAAAACAACTTTGGGTTTCACTTTAAGAGGTGAACAGAAAATATTTGTGAAGAAAGAAAGAAGTTAACACTGATAAGCAATACAAAATAAAGTTTGTTTTTTTTTTTTTTTCCAAAACTGTTCTTTACCAGTTTTAGACAGAAGGAGATGAAGGACTAAAAAGGTTCTCAGACCAATTCAAACTATATTGATTGATTAATGTATGGACAAGGATAGGTTGTACAATGTCACTGTGTTTGCAGGCATTTATTCAAGTGGTGGAGCACTTGCATATAATTAATTTCTCCTTCATAAGAGCTAATTAAGAAGGTAATTGAAATGCAAGTCATCTATGATTTTATTTATTTTTATTTCAGCTGTCTTTATGCAACTGTAATCTGACTTAGAATAGAAAGTTCCACATGGTATTTTGTTGACTTACACCATTCAGATTGATTCTTGTTTCTTCAGACATTCTGAGAAGAGTTTATGATTACAAATTTAAAGTTCATAATTTGCAAATACTACAGTATTTCACTCATCAGATCTCTTGTTTTTCCTCACAGTGCTATGTTTTTGTGTTTCTTAGGAGTCTCTTTGTTTCTTAATGAACAAAGAGTAAACTTTATAACACCTACAGAATAAACATAGTAAATGCTGGTTGCTGCTTTCTCCTAAAACAATACAAGCAGACACAAAAGCAAGAAAAACACAAGGAAGAATCTTCTCTGTTGTTGGGTCATGAGAACTTAATATTTTATAACATAAGCATCTATGATAAAGAACTTAAAACCTGTTCTTTACCTCAAAGACAGGTAAACAAAATCACAAATATATGTACTATATGTTACAGCTATCAGTAAACCAATAGCTGCAGATTGTGTATGCAAAAGAGAATTGGAGCTTTAAAGAATCGTGTTTGTCCTCCTCCAGATAGTTTCTTACCTATCTTACCCTTTTTGGATATCAAATGGCATTGCTATTGCCCAAGATTTTATCACGTGGAAGCAGTCACCTATTTCTTTCCCTGCCCATTCTGGGCTTGAGAATGATCTCCCTAAATCCAACAAACAGTCCCCAGCTCCTGAGGTGGACCAGCAAGTGGCTTCAGAACTGGGAACACTCTCCCCAGCAGAAATGATGGAGTCACTACAGGGGTCTAGAAGTCTGGAGTGCTAGTTGATTTATTTTATTTTTTTTAAGTATCCCTGTATTCTTGTCAGGCTGTATCTCCTGGGGCACAGACAAGCATCAGTTTACTGCTAACGCTGTGACTGCTTGTCAGGAATTAAACATGGAGCCTTGAGGCCTGTTGTGTCTTCTGCTGGCCAAGACCAGAGGTATGTATAATTTTAGAACCCACCTCAATTTCCATCATATAAAAAGTACTGGAGGAACTACAAAATTAACAACAGGTTTTTGCCATCTGTGCCTAAGCAGGTTAATGAGTTTCCTCTGTAGTTTCTGCACCTGAAGCCTTTTAAATCTGCCCACTAAGAACAAGTGACAATTGGTCCTTAACGAGGCAGTCGTAGTGGGCATCTCCCTCTACTTGCTGCCATCCTAGGTCTTTCCATTTGCAGTCCACTACGTCTCCTGACAGAAGGTGGACTTGTGGTGGATCACACAGCTACCACGGCACACATGGTGAGACCTGCAAGTGCAAGGCCATTTACTTTCTGATGGGCTCCTGTAAATGGGGAACCCCACTTGGAGACCTGTGCTGTCAACATGTCTCTCATTCTCCAGGTTAAGCAGCAGCCTGCAGCTAAAATACAACCATGCCAACAGCCGCACCTAACACAGCGAGCACTGAAATGAGAAAGCAGCACTGCAAGCAATTGAGAAGCACACACCCCGAGGAAGTGGCATGACAGGAATAAAATAAGAGTTCCTTTTGCTCCATGTAAGAAATCTGATATGTTTGTCACAGGTGTCAAGCTGCTTCATGGCCCATCAAAACCATCATAGGCTGAAAAGCACAAAAAGCTGCAACAGTCGTCTGCTGCCATTTAGGATGCTATCAACAATTCAAGAGAAGAAAGTTATCTGGCCCAAAGAAGAGAGGGTCTCCTGAAAAAGTTGTTGACCAGGAACTGACTTAAGCCTGCAAAGTGTCTCCTGCCATTCATGAAATTGAGCAACAACGTTGTTTTTAAAACTGCACTTATTTCCATCAGCTTCAAGTCTCCAGATACACAGCTTTAAGCCTCAACTATAGATAACACAAGTGTCTATTATGGACCAAGGGTATTTTGAATTAACCTTATCACAATAATTTTTGACAGAATCATTTTTTCATAACCTATCATTTTTGTAATTTCCACCAGAATGTCTCTGGTATTAAACTATAGAATTTCTATAAGACTGAATTTTCAAACTTCCTACCACCTTAAAAAATAAATACATCTCCATCATCATCCAGGAAATAGTAATTTTTTTCAGAAGATAAAAGGACAACAAACATGAAAAATGTCTTTTTTTTTTTTTTCTTTTTTTAAACACTATATAACTGCAGTAACCAACTAGACAGAGTTACAAAAAGAATGAACAGTATACCTGATATTTATTAAACATTATTACTGATTCATCAAATTTATTACTTGGCAACTTTTATAACAGACTTAAGCCCTAGATATATATTCAAGCTAAATCCAAACAGATTTTCTGAAACAAAATATTTATCAGGAGAAAAGGTTTGTATTAGTCTATCAGTTTCAGCTAGACCTTTACTGAAAAAGTTTTTCAGAGCTAAATGGAACTTTCTGTTCTGCCTGACTCAGAGCAGACTTAAAGATGTTTTAAGTGGAAAATCAAGATGTAAAAATGTGGCTATGTGGGAGCAGAACTTAATTGGTTTCTCTTGTTTGAGCCGTTCCACTCTGAACAAATAATCAAGGATTTGTGGCTCAAATGGACAAATGAGAGAGACTTGGCAGTCCCTAGTTTTGCAGACAAGGTGCTTACATTGTAGACCCAGCTTCAAGACCTTGCTCTGAATGAAGGAAAGGAGAAATTTAAGCTCAAGTCTTCCACATGAGTGTCATCACCTTAGCCACTGCTTATTTTGTGATTCAGAAGGTGGCTGTGGTTTTGAGGATGTTAAATGAAAATGTTTTGATTTTCTGTGCCGAATAGAATGAATATTTAAAAACCGTATTCAATATAGCTCTAATTTAAATCTGAAGTACACTTACATACAGTAGAAATTATATGCTTTGGATCTTTCTTTAAAAAATTGCTTTGTTGACAGGAGTACCTGTAGAATTGAGCTGCATTTTGGTTATGTTCAGATTTGCACATGCTTCATTTAAGTAAAATGTGAGTTCTGCATTAAGCACACAGAGTTTGACTGTGCCTGCCTGGCACTGACTCCTCTTCCGTAGTAGGAGAGTTAACATTTACCAGCGGATCTTACCAGTTAATTACTTGCCCAGAAAAAGCTATAAACAGAGGAAAGCATTAGACAGTGACTCAAGTGACCTGGTTCTGCTGGTTATTCTAATGCTCACTTACTCTATAATGCTAGACAAGACATTTTGTCTCTCCTTTATCTCAGGCTCCCTCTGTCAATGTCTGTATGGAAATCTCTACATCTCAATATCTCATTGAGAACACTTCACTTGGATTCTAATAGTGGTGGGAGACTCAAAACCTACTGATATACTAACAGTAAAACTGCATTATAATCAACAAATACCCATTACAATTTATTTAAAATATGATAAAATATTATGTTTCCAGTCCACTAAGGAGTTCGATCTGCAAATTTTTAGCAAAGAGGTCTTCTCAAAAACCAGTTGAAGAAAAGACTATAGAGAAAGATTAGTAGAGAAAACTTTAAAGACTAAAGACTACAAGAGAAAGCATATATTGCAATACTACATTAATATTTCAGTTATACGACAACTGCTTCTCTTAAACTTTGAAAGTAACATTTAAAACCCACTCATCTCATATTTGCAGCTTACCTGTGAGAAACAGCTCCCCAGGCACCATGCTTATTTGTTAGTATGTTGAGTATCTTCTGTTTTAGCTGATTGGCTGTAACGTGATCTCGATGCTTAGCAGCACTGATAAGATGATCACACATCTTCTCCTCCTCTCTTCTGTCAGCAGCATACTGAGCACACTGTGACTAGGAATGAAAGTATATCTACTTCATAAAAGACAGGCTATTTAGAATTGCCTTAAAATTATTATTAACTAAAACACTTATAATATGACAAGAATTCATTAAATTATTTTAAAGATGAATAGGCCGCACCATTCAATTGAAATGGTTTCACTAATGTATATTATCCATGAAAAAGCATTCAGTTAAAACAGGTAAAAATTGAAATATCAAGGCCAAAGACAACAGAATTACAATTAAAAACATTTAGCTGTACATGTCTGTGTGTATGTGTGTGACCACAGATGCACCTTAAAAGTTGGTCTTTATTTGTGAAAGTTTCATCTGTTCTCATATATAAAATAAGATATAATATGCTAGCATAATATGCAGGAAAAAAATTATGTATACTGGTATTGATTTTTAAATTGCAATAAACCCTACAATTGAAAAACCATTTCGTAATTTTATTATTACAGATGCTAAAGAGAAACTCCTGTAACTACAAAGTTAAGGACTATATTTTCTATTTTGTATCATAACATGAAAACATTTCATAACATACTACCAATTCTAAAAAAAACCTTATTGGTTAAAAAATCACTCATCTTTTAAACTGAAAAGGATCTAATGCTTTCATCAAATTTCCTTTATGAGACAACTACCTCTAAAACAAATTATGTGACTATTGAACTTCATGCAAATTTGTCTAAAACCATAAAATTCTACAGTGTATATGAGCTTTGAGAAATCCATTCTGTATTTATAATAAGCACAATACAATTTTTCCATTTCTTTCTGCAAAATCATATTAAATTCAAATTCAATTTCTCCCACTAGTAAAGATCATTTCATAATGTCTAAACAAAGAAAATGTAGCCATAATAATTAAAATAAATCAATTATAAACAATTTTCTAGGTATTAATTACAAAAGCTAGATTATTCTCAAAAGAGTTAATGTCAAAATCACCTTTTAAGAGACATTTTTGCACACACAGTTATTGTGTGTTGTTTTAGAATGTTCAACATTCAATGCTGTAGCACAGAGCCAAAGAGAATTCTGTTTTCTAGTGCTCAAAAGAGCAATTAAAATTATGTTAACCTCATACTAAATTGTAGTTTATTCTTCATATTTCTGCACACTGCCTTTTCAGTACAGATCACATTAGCATTCAGTAAGATTCTAACAGTGGTCTTTCTACTGTATTACAGCCATTATTTCAAGCAATCTATCTGGAAAAGAACAATTGTTACACTAATTCATAAAGGGTTAATTCATTTTTCAATTTATCTTCTTGTACAGGGAAGCACCAATTAGTACAATGATCTGCCTTAGTAATGAGGTTAATATTTCACCAGCTCATTGGACAGTAAAATTAAATTTTCATTTTTCTTCTTGAACAATTACAAAGGTTAACAAAATGAAAGTTAACTGTGAAACACCCATTCTGGGAGGAATTCCCTGGCCTTGACTGCAACTGGAGTCACAGGACAAAATTTAGATGCTGGTCCATGGCCACTCCACCACGCAGGCGACACGGTAACTTGGTGCAGCTTGGGCCAAATCATTTCACCCATAATGATTCAATTAAAGTTTAAAAGGTAAAAATAAAATAGCCACCCACTTCTCTGGCTGAGAGCAATGATTAACATGTACTAAAACCCAGAACATGCACCAATACAGCTTATTGAAACAAAATGACAGATTTACAATTATGCAACAGAAAACTACCAGAAAACTTTGCCCTTACTTCTTTCAAGTAGAATGAATAATAAAATGTTAATTTATAAACATACCATTATTAAAAACAATATATATAAAACATTCTTTCAGACTTTAACCATCACTTTATTTAAGTACATCTGAATTTCATATTTAACATAGGTTACATCTAATAATTTTCTTTTATGACTAGCAGATTTTATCTTACTCATCTAAAATGTGTAGCTGAGGTTTTTCATGTGACAAATATAATGAAAATTTTCATATGAAAAATGTGCTGGTTTCTTTACCAGACAATAAGACTGACTTAAGGCTATTCCTTTAGGGAATTTAGTTAATATTCTAAATCCTATTTGCTAACAGAACCTAGAAGTTAATTGAATATTCTCATTTTGTCTAGAGTTCTGACAGATCTTATACCTCTATGTATTCTTCAAAGAGCAGATAACTCAATCTTCTATTGTCATCTTAGGTTACTGCACGATGCTCTGATAAAGATCAAATGTTATTTATTGTTGAGGCAATATGAAACCTCACTCTGACACACGCTTAATTGTAAATGTGATTTTATCTAGGTTCAAAATATCCAGTATATCCTTGGTAATAAAGTTGTTGCAATACCATATGACAGTGTCTGCTGTCTGCTCTGACAAAATGAAGTAAAGGTTATGTGTATTCAAAACGACAACAGATATCTCTCTGTCTCACACTTTTCAGCTAGGTCAGGGAGCACAAGAACTAGTACATCAAAGTGCACATTTAAGAGAGCTGTTTCAAGGAGATAAAAACCTCATCAAAACTAAGATTACTGGATCTTATTTCTAGCCATCAGGTGCTTGTTGACATTTTCTGACAGATTAGTAAATTGATATAGCTATTTATTATCATCAGTACTAAATCAGCGTATCTTAATCCTAATGTTAGGTCAACTGAGCACTAAAACATGGAAATACATGTTTGTGCATGTGTATTTACATACATACAAATGTATGCAGGCACATACAGGTTTGGAAATAATAAAACCCCATGATGCTGAAATACTGTATAAAATATGAAAAATGCAAAGCCATATTTGAAAAAATCATGTCAAAAATGAAGCTTTAACTTTACTCCATTGCTTTTGCATGAAAATTTTTTGAATAGGAACAAAATTAATCCTGAAGAAATAATCCAAAACTTGTTAAACTGAACATATAGTTTTAAAATAGGTGGGTTTTTTTTGTATATTTGTATAAATTTCAAGCACTGTAATTTAAATTGCATACTTCAACACTCATTGATGAAGAATTAATTGGATGTTGAATCCTTTTAGGAGTAAGAATTACAGACTTTAATTAAAGAGCAAGGGGAGTCTGTTACTTCTTCCAATACTTGAAAAGAATAGACATTTTAAACACTATCTAACTGTCAATAGTTAATGATTCCTAATAGCCAAAAAGATACGTATTATCATATTTAAATATATAAATCATAGCAAGTAAAGTGAAATGCTTTAAGTGTATTAGTTGCTTTTCTTTCTAAATGAACCCATATATACTGTTCATAAAATCCAACAAAAATATTTACTAATGTAACTTCCATTACAATTTGCAATAAACTGGAAAAATTCTTTTTGAACCTAAGGGTCTGCCATTTCAGTTTAGACATTCTGATGAAGGGATTTCTTCAAGCTGTAAATGTTTTAACGAATTTCTGTGAGGAGATGAGAAATTAAACCCATTCCTTGTGTTTGACATTTACCAAAGCTTTTAAAAACTAGTTTTGAAATGGTTTCAATGTAAATTTCTTTCTTGGAAGAAAAAAAAAAAAAAAACCACTTTATTGTATGAGGTTACAGTCTAGGTGACAACTGAGTGAAAACAGAGAAGCAGATATGCACCAGCTCCCAGGCTTACCTCAAACTCAGCATGCTTGTGGACATCTTCAGCTCTTTGTCGGTTCAAAATGAATTCTGCTTCATTTGCAACACGTACTATATGGTCTTTCATTGCATGACATAACAATCTAAAGTAAGAAAAGTCAAAATCAACCTTTGTGCTTGATGTACTTCAGCCATTTCAGCAGATTTACTTAAAATGGAAAAAAATAAAATTCATGAAACTCCTGTAATGCAGTTGGCAAATTAGTTGACGTGAAAAGTGTAATTTTATCCAAAATTTTCTGCATTTGCAAAAGCACAAACAAATCATTTCATAAAGAAAAAGTTTGCTGTTTACTATTGAAGGGAAAAGTTCTTTATGGAAGTATTATATTCTGAGTATGCTTTTAACAGCAGTCTCAGTATGAATATGAATGCTATATTATCTTTTAAAAAAATAATCTAGTCAACAGTTTAAACTTATGGATACCAGTATATCTATATATGCATATATATATATATTCCAATTTCAAAGTCTTAAAAAATCATGAGATTACTGAAGATTTAAAATTCTGTTTAAATTGCAAAATAACATAAACATCTGCTATATGTTTTTAAACACTAGAGTGAAAAATGCATGTTTCCAAGGTTTTGTGGCACTAGAACTAGATAAATCTTACTTAAAAAGAAGGGAAAAAATAGATTAAGATTGGATTGAGTCTGAAGATGTCAATCAGACACCTTAAATTAAGATTCTTGTAAAGATCACCCAGTACCATAAGGTGCATAATAAAATTGCAGCATAAACAGTGTGTTGTTAATAATGCTGATATCTCATTGGGCAGGAAGAATGGAAGCAATTGCTTCCTTGCCCTTACAGTCCTTATCTAAGGTTTCCTGTTCTATTAGAAATTCCTTCGCTCTTCTTATCAGCAGGGAAGAAATATATTCCAGGATGCAAAGATCTATTTAGGATGAGGAAGAACTGTTTCTCCTTGTGTCAAATTGCCACACGGTCTGGGATTTTATTTCTTGCAGCATCAGGGAAACACAATCTCAGAGATTTTTATATTAGGAATGTGAAATTTCTAGCAAATTCCATGCTCAGCTTGGTGTCTGGTGCTTAGAAGCACCACAAATGAAAATCATGAATATTAGAAATGAAAACCATGATTACTAGACCTTACACTTATATGACTGAAAGATATTCTTGCCTCCTTTTGTGTGTTCTACCATCTGTGAAAGAAGATCACTGACCCTGAGCTACTGTTTAATATGGGTGTGTGGCATGGGAAGATATAAATCTTGGGGCCTCTGTTTAGAGACAAACAAGCCTGGATCAAGATTTCACAGTGGATATTCATGCTTTTAATAAGTCCTTTTTTTTTTTTTTTTGTATCTAACCCTTCGTTATTCTTGAAAACAAAAAGGTTTTGACAAACTCTAAGCTGAAAGAGTAAAGTTGCCTCCATTGTACTCTTCAAAATTTAGCTTTATTTTTTAATCTGTCTTGCTGGAAGTTATGCTTTAGTATCTTATTACTCTTAACTCTTCAGATTCTTATTGTAAAAAGGAACGTGTAGAACTGCCCTCAGATATGGATGAGATGTGAGCATTTGTGACTTCAACAAGTTTTTCTAAAATGAGAAAATACAACAAGATGCAAATGTTTAACATCTCCAATCAAATTTTCCATCACAGGTCTTTCTGAACTTTTCTGTATTACATTAATGATGTGGAAGCAACTAGCTGAGATTTCAAAACTAAACACACAGATTTCAAGTGTCTGCTATCTGTACATCCCCTCCTGGATGAATAAACTATTGAATAAATGGAGCATAGGGCAAATTTAGTATCTCTGAGTCAGCTGTGGTCTGGGCAGGATTTCTAGTTCCAAATGGCTACAAGTAAAATTAATAGGTGTCTCAGATGTTCACTACCACCAAAAATTTGGTGAGAAAAGATTGATACTAACTTTGATCTACTGGGATTATTATTTGGGACATCAAGGCATAGTTTTTATACCTGAAAAAAAAAACAGTCTAAGCTGCCTCTGTTCATAATAAATGATCATGATAAATCACAATGATAAATATATATAATCTTCATCTTAGTCATATTTGTCTGTAGTAAGAAGTGTTCTCATTCTCTGTACCCATTTGTGCACTAAAACACCCACAAGGGACTTCTAATGAATTCCCAGAGAATGCTAATTTCCACAAGTTATAAATAAATCTCTTGATGACACTCAGGGAAAAGATATGTTAAAAAAAATAATCATCTGTTGACACTAGTCTCTGGCTGCTTTACAGAAAATGAAATCTTATAGACATGTAGCAGATGATTCAAATCAGCTGTCTGAACCTGCTGGTGACCCCAGGTGTACCTCCAACACCACTAGTGGACCTTTCTGCTTCAGAGACTGAGGGACCTGATGCATTTGGGAAGAACTTCAGAGTAGTTCCAGCTTTTGGACAGCACATTAGGCAAACTAAGATAGATTTCAGGTAACCTTGAAATGCCACAGGTATTCAGGGTCCAAAGTCAAGGAGGTGACAAATAAGAGGTGACCAGGCAACATTCCTGGGTACTGGATCCTGACTGCCTAGAGCACACAAATTGTTAACTGGGCACCCACTCATTTTTTGGCTCACTCTAACTTCCACCCAAAAAATGTATAGGCACTGCCCAAGGGACAGTTCATTGAAAACACATCAATGAAACTGCATCAACTTTAACTTTCTCTTGTGTTATCCAATAAAGTTGTGTAGGTGAGTGCATGCCACAGCCCAGCACAAATAGAATTCATCAGTCAAGCAGGTAGCCAAACTGAACAGACAGAAAAGTGATATATCTTAAGGTGAAACAGGAACTGTACAGGTTTCAAGGAAGAACTGCACAAAATGCTATGAATCAAAATAATCTTCTCTACCAGGTGCTAGCCTTAAGCAGTATGAACATAGGCCAATCCATGCTATTTGTTTTTATTTAAAACTACAGACATATCTACTCTCTACCTTTTTGTTTGTTGTCAAAAATCTTATCTATGGGTTATCCCAGTATTCAACTGTGTCTAGCCAGTTGAATCTCATATCTTGATCACTGATTGCAATTTCTTCAAGAAAAAGACAAAAAAAGCTATGTTTACATGGTGGACATTTGGATTATGACAAAAGTGAGGCCATAGCCTATCGAGGCTATATAATAGTAATAAATATTGTACCAATGTGTGCTACTAAGGGACATACTCTGATTCACTCACTTTAGATGCTTGTATGCACCTAAGACAGACTTTCAAAGACTAGGTAGGTTATGCTTTTGGATCTAGGAGATCAATAAGAATTACAGTATTCTTCAAATCATTTGACAGAAAGACAGACTTTTGAAAAAGAGCATTAAACTGAAGGCCATCATTTAGAAACCTTGCATGCCTCCAAAAGAAGCCTTGCCCTGGATGTTTTGATTTGTAAGTGCAAGAAGGTAGGGCAGAAAACAGAAGCACAGTAAGTTAAAGCATTTAAATGTGTCATCTTAGCTTTGAAAGTAAAGACAGCTACTCAAAGGTCAGGGAATAGATGCCTTACAGAGGTGTTTGGAAAGCAACTTGCTTATGTGCTTGTTGTATTTGTTCAAGGAAACGTGATACTTTTTGAAATATAAAACCTCTATTTAAAAACCATTTTTGCTACTGATCTTTACTTCTAATAGGAATTTGTCTTGTATTGTCAAACTATATTTCTACTATGCAAAAGATGGCAAAAGTGTTATTACTGCTCTATCTGGATTAAATCATAGTGAGTTAACTCTGAATCTCAGATTTGTATACATGCAGTACAGCTCAGCAGACTGTCTCAACTGGGGCACACCCCGTGAACATGCATGGTAATGTCACCATCTTTTGAATACTGAACAAATTATCAAAATCCTTACTAACTCACATGCATCCCATAAGACTAAAGAAAAAGAAACCTCAGACTTTTCTGGCATGAAAAATAGTGTCTTCAACTACCTTTTGGATTCTCAAAGAAAAACCTTAGAAATTATTCCAAAAAGGATCCAAAACCAGGAAAACTCTCACACTCAGAAGTATCAAAGAATGCCAGCACATCAAAAAAATCTCCATTGTATTGCAAAGAAGAGAAAGGAACAAAGACCTCTAGGTCAGCAAATTTGCTCCTTCACTCCTCTACATCACACAAATTCATGCAATCTAGCTCATGAAATGTGTCTTCAGTTTATGAAAACGTGATCAAGTTGCTTGCCTCCAGCACAGCTTTGGAAGGTCCTCTGAAGGTTAAAACTCTTATTTTTCAGTCCAAATGTATTCTTCAGCAGCCTTTACTGTTTCTTTTTATGCAGATTTTGCCCTTATGTTGACACAATTACTCTTTCTGTTGACCTTCTGATATTCCATATTTCCATTAATTTACTGGGCTAAGTAAATCAGCTCTATGACTTTTCTTGTATGGCAAAACAGTTAGTAAAAGAGAGTGCCTTTGGGTTTTTTACTAATTTCATACACTGATTTTACCTTGTCTGTAAGTGCATAGCCAAAACTGTCAGCATTTACTCTAGGCAAGTTCTAATCTCTATTTACGCCTCACTGCAATGGAAACACCTTTTCTGATGCAATTCTACAGTTGTGTTTTCTTTTTTTCTTAGCCCTATATTCTGTGATTTTGCAGAAAAAAAATTTCAGTGATAGATTGGTCTTTTACCTCCTCAGACGTTTCCAAAAGACAAACCAACAGACTCTAGCATATATTCTCAAGAACGTGAACTCCGTGTACTGTTACATTATAAAATACTTATGTAACATATTAAACTGTATAATATTTATATTAATGCAGGTTTGAAACTCACACAGTATATCCTGATTGATATTTCAGTCATCTGCCCAACTATGTTTCAAATCCACAGATTTTTATAGAATTCTCCCTTTTGGGGAGGAGTCTATTCATACTGTAGTGATCAATCTCAGTAAAAAGGAGTGTGAGGGACAAAATGCACATATACTTGCTAAACAGAAAGAAGATCTGAAGTTTGAGAGCAGCACCATTTTTACTCTCCTCTGGAAATAAAAAAAAAAAAATATATTCTTTAATAAGATCTACTTATCACTGACAACCAAACATTTGTTGTGGCTGAATTATACCCACTGCTCTCATTCACCCTTGTAACTCCTCATCCCACCTTACCAAGCACAACTCTCAAAAGGCCCAGTAGACAGATTGATGTTGAGATAGAGAAGAAACAGGCCTTCTGGTTACACTTAGTACTACTACTCCTTAAGTAGTCTTTCCAGGGGCCAAGGAGTTGTATGGATAGTGTCACCACAGGCTTGCTATAATTTTTTTACTGTTTTCCAGTCATTCATGATTTACCAAATTAAAAATGACATTAAACTGGAATAACATTTGGCTTTATCCTGTGTGACCATTTCTTTAGTTCCACCACCAAAACTCCTACCAAAATTGAAGCCAAGTGTGCTGTTGTGTCCTTTCCAAGATCAGCTAATCTCAACCAGGAGCTGATGACTAGCAATTCTTAGCACATAAGGTAGAGGTTAAACACTGACTTAGTAACTTATGGTTCCTCTTTACCAATATAAGCTTGATTTCTATTAACATCCCCAAGTTTCTGAACCGAAGCTCCCTTACTAGGACATGGGTTTGATTTGTTTTTAGACTGAATCAAAGGACTTTCAATAAGAAATCTACCAACAAAAGAGTCTGAAATCATTCATGACTAAAATCTTGGTACAATTCTATGGGGAAACAAGATTTCTGTACATGTTTGTGTGAAGTTTCCAGTTGAACATATGGAAAATGGAAGTAAAAACTAGAATTAAGATATGTCTGTACTTTAAAATAAGCATGACAGGGCTTATGTGTCTGTAGGAATAAGAGTAAATAGCAAACTCTCCTTCACCTAAGAGTCTCAGAGTGAGAACAGACCGGGCAAGAGTAAATGTCAGGACATGTCAGTTGATAAATACAAGTGATTTGCAAGGGTTTTTTAGGAGCAGGAAAGACATTATTTTAAATCCAAATGGCTTCCTTGCCTGAATTCTGTCATCAGCAAGGTTACTTCAGAAGTCCAAAGTGCTTACAGGTTAAAGGAAGTTATGAAACAGTACATGCAATCAAATCAGAGGCCCCTGTTTTTCAGATATTGGTGTTTAAAAGGCTCAATTGCAGAGTTACACATCCCCAAAAGTCATTCAGGTAAACAGCCAGAGTTTTGGAAATAGAGACTATACCCATACTGTCTTAGAAAAATGTAAAAAACATAAACCATTTGCAGCACATTTAGATATAGATTGGGATAGGCTGTGACAAGCAGCGATCAGGATCATCAGAAGAACCTTAAAGTGTT
>NW_008604757.1:0-99585 GCF_000691845.1 Merops nubicus
GGGGCTGCCCCCAGTGGATGCTCTGCTTCCTTCTTGCTGGCCTTGAGTTTCCTCCACCACTCCCCTAGACCCAGGATGCTTCTGGCCCAGAGAGCATCCTTACCCACATAATGTAAAGATCTAAAGCAATGTTATGCTGTATGGTGACAGAAGGAAAAAAGATGAAAGGTAAGAAAACCCCATGGAAATATACTGCTCTTTGAACAGAGTGTTTCCTAACAAGAATGTTTTTGAAGGGTTTTTGTGTGTATGACCCTCTCAAGACATTCACAAAATAGTGCCTTTGGCTTGCTGTCATTTTGAAATATGTTTTGTTCCCTGTATAACATTAATTTTCTTGCTTTCAAAATGTGTAACTTTTTAACAAGTGATACTGACTGTAAGTGGTCAATTAGACTAAAAACTCACAGACATTTCATTAATTTACCAACCAAACTGTTATTTGCTTACAAAGATGCAGGGGAATAGTCTGCAAAATTTTGTTTGTAGTATATATATATATATATATATCTGAAAACCACATTTTGTTCTTTGTCAAGGTGCTGTCACCATATTGATAAAAGGTAAATTATTTTCTGATAGTTTTGCAAAAGTGAGTGTCACTTGAGTTGCAAAAGGTTAGAAAACCTTCACAAAGTGATCACAGGGAACTTTACAGTAGATGCATAAGGATAGATTCACAAGAATTATATTCAGCCTATGTTACAGCATCTAGGTTTGCATGTTGGGCAGATGCCCTTTCTACTGAGGTGGTAGATAATGACAAAGAGAATTTGAAGGTCCATAGGATGAATCTGTATGCTGTGTGCTCTGAATTCACTGTCCCAGATCTATCTCTGGGTTGCATGATCCTCTTTGAGCTGTCCAGTCAGGGAAAAGAGATAATGTGGTTTCTTGACTAGCTGCAAGCCCTATCACCCAATATCCAACAAACCACTGCATGTTTTGGTTGATTGAAATTCCTTCTTGTGTAATGAGTCAGAATGAAACCCACATGCCAGCTGAGATCTACCTGCATAAGACAACTGCCATTTGTCTGGCAACTTGTCTTGCCAACCGGCTGGATGGCACAGTAGTAAATTTCAAGTCTGGTATTCTGAAGCATAACTATAGACACAGTTCTGTCTCTTGGGAGATGAAACAAAGATCCCTGAATGCTTTCTAGCCTGAAGTGGTTGTGTATCGTATATGACATATCTGTAGGATTAGACAGCCTCACCTTCCTTGTCTCTATAAAGCAAAACTGGACATCTATAATCAATTCATGTACATGGCTGAAAACTGCCTTAAGAAAAACATATTTTGGGATTTTTCTTGAAATGCCCTGGAGTTAGGAGCTCAACGGTTTGAGCAATTTTCAATGCAAATGGCAAGAGAAAATCTGAAGGTTCACAAAGATTTATAAGAAGTTGTACCATCTTTGTGTGACATGTTTAAAGTAAGGGACACAGGAATGCTTTCCTGCTCATAAGTCAATAGCCTGTTGGTCTTGGTAACACCTGACTCCACGCTCAACTGAGCCCTAGGTCTCAACATCTGCTTCCATTTGTTCATTTCTACAAAAAAAAAAAAAAAATCTGATCTGCATTAAGGGAACCTTGTTGTGTTCAACTAGACCACTGACACACTGGTGTCCTGATACACTGCATGCCAGTAGCTGAATTTAAAAGTAGCCATAGGTAACCTCAGAAATGTCTTTTTCCAATGGACCTGTCCTGTCTGAACCCAAGTTCCATCTCTCTAAGCATCACAGTACCACAGAAGGGACAGCCCTAGGAAAGTTCCTTTTTTTTTTCTTCTTCTTTTCCCCCTGTACCTTCTTTAGTAGAACCACTCACACTGAAGAGGTGAAGAACTGCAATGATATCAATGCCAGAATAAGACATCCAGTCACTAACTGGTGCTATGAACGAAGTAGTAGTGAAAATATACATGCTATCATTGAACCAAAATTAGTAGTACTCTCATGCAGGGCAACAAGGAAGGAGAGTTCAGGGAAGTGTGAAAAGGTCATGGTAAATGTAAGGCTCAAAGTCAAAAAAGTGCAACTGTCCATGAAACTTCAAGATGAGCTGTTGTCACTCTAACTAGGAGAGTCTGTTTAACAATTCAGCAAAGATTTCCATTTAAAACCAACTTAATTAATGTACAAAAATTTTAGAAAGCATTCCCCTTTAGAAAGAGCCTTTTGTTGTTCCTATGTGACTGAAAAGGTCTGTGAGTAGCACTGAGACTGTGAAATCTCTGGTGCAGATGAAGTGGCGTGCTGTTAAACATGAGTATTAAATTATTTTCTTGGGAGCTGTTTTTGATTCATGTGGAATAGATTAAAAGTCTGTTTCAAATCCCACAAGACTACCCATGGAGTATAATTATACATGAAACAGAATAAGAAATGCAGTCCAACAATTACTTTGATTAGATGGTGGTTACTGAAGCTGTCAGTGTGCCTAGTCCTACAGTGGACTAAGAAGGAAGAGTTAGGTAATGGAGTTGTCGATAAATGTTTGCACTTCAGAGGAATTAATTATCTGTGTAAATAAATAATGGGTTAGAAATATTTCAATCAGCTGATGAGATCTTGCCCTTCATCATCACTGATGATATAATACCTGTTTTAAAGACCAATTTGCTGCCTTAATACAGCAGCCCTCAAGGGCCAGCCTTGTTCCCTTTAAGCAATACAGCTTTCTGGAGTTTTGTGGGATCTGAAACTTGAAGTGGTAAACCTTGGGTCTAGTAGCATTACAAACTTGGCATCAGTAGCAGCAGAGATCTCCTTTTCTTCTGCTCACTATTTTATCAGTGAAATTAGTTTGACTACTTCTGAACGCAATAGAAGTAGTGAAGATATTACTTCTCAAGCTTGACCAGTCAACATTACTTCTACTTATAGATATACTGTGGAACCTCTGCCTTTGCTCTGAAGCGTGTGCCAGAAGAGGAGTTTGGGTAGAAGGGTCCAATATTTGGTTCTGGACTAGAAGTTTTTATGTTCCTATATATGTGACTACGCCTGTATTGTTTAAGTGATTTACAGAGATGCTGATAATGTTGGAGATCAGAGTTTTGTAACTGGGAGCTTTCAAAAACACTGTAACTCTTCAGAATTGAGTGTCTTGAGTGATTCTTGCCTCCAGGTCCAGTTTAAATCCATTCTACATCAAAAAGGATTGAAACTCTCTCAGCTGATGATATTGTTGTCCCTGTTGTGTCTATGTGCTCCACTGGTGCCTTTGCAGCACTTTAATAGACAGTCCTGGCTGAGAGGAATGGTCAAAATCTTCCTGAACCATAAAGGTCTTCCTCATTATTCCAATATTTCTCAGGAGATTGTCCTTTCGTCACCAGAAATGAAGTATACACTGAAGGCAGAGGACAGGAGTGGTAGCACTGTCTCTGCATCCATAGAACTGCATGTAAAAGGTGTTGTGGCCTTCTGGCTCCTTTGTTGAAGGTAAGTTGTGGCAACAGAGACAGGAATGTAAAGTAACTCTGCTTTTGATGCAGAGCAGCTATTGATTTTCAGCTCTAGGAAAAGCAGATATAGCTCTTCAAGTGTTCTTGAAGAACTTTCTAGATTCACTTTCCAGACTGCTAGACAGTATCAGTTTGTTACATTCCTAAAAACACCCCAATACAACAATAAGTTTAAGTCTTGCATGCTGCTGATCCAACTGTTTTCACTACTCTGTTCAGTCAAAGCACAGTAAATAGTGAACTGTACTCTTCCGAGGCAAACTGTCAGGAGGTGTTACCTGGGCATGACAACATTTCAATGGCTTTTAGCTGTGAAATCCAAGTTATTAGTGTTGAGTTTGTATAAAAACAAAGGAGGGAAGAGTAACATAAGAGAAAGTGTACCTTGGAGAATATATCTGGTACTCAGCTGTAAGCCTTTTAGAGAGTTACGTAGTTGAGGATGTGTTTTTGTCACAGAAAATAAAACAATTCCCACTTCTATGAACAAATACCCATGATAGGGATTCAGCTTCATAGACTGCAGAATCTTGCTCTTTGTGTCTCTACTGATTTAATTATGGTTCTCTGTTTGAGTGAATGTAAAGAGAAATACTGGAATAAAATTAAAAAAATCTCATCTCACGCTTAATTGCTTATTAAATCTTCATAGAAAAGAAAATATGAACCTCTTTAGAGAGGCTTTAAGACACGTAGAAGTGTGTGGTTAAAGAGAAAGAAATGTACTGTCTCCCTGAGCAAATGAAGAACAAGTGAGTATCAGTAACGAATTTCTGCCTCAGCTATCTCTTCCTTCCTCCCACCCCACCCTGAGAGGGGATTTGATTTAGGCAATAAATGCATACATATAATTTGCATTTTTTTCCTAAGAGTTTCAGTTTGCAGAATTAACAGTGTGTTCTTTTCCATGCTAACATAATGAGAATCTCAGAAGTGGGACTTAAAAATATTATTTAGGCCCTTGATTTAGGTTACAGATTTTTAAGGATACTCTTATGCTTAAATGAAATCAAACATGATATTAAAGCTCTACAGATAGTCCTCTGCATATGTTGGGCAGAAGGTATATGCAGTGCACTGAGGAGCTATTCTCAAAGTCTTTTCTCTTAGAAGGCACATGACTGGAAGGGGTCCTACAGATTGTTGGGTTGCTCTGAAGCCCTGCTCTGAGCTCTCAGACAGAATGTCATCAGCTAATGCCTATTCTTGCCTTAAATTCCACACCCACTTCTGTGTAATTGTTTCTCCACATATTTTCTCTTTTTATTTAAACTTTCTCCAAGCTGTCTTGGATGCAAAAGATTTGCTAGATTAAGATTTGAGATATCTTCATAGTCTGGTGCATTGTCATAATTGGCCATTTGAGATGGAGACATGAAGTAGATTATCTCAGTGCAGCCATTTGAACACCTCTAGCTTCATTATGCCATCAGGTGTTCAATCACTTGAGAAAATATGACTTCAGAGTTCACTCTGAAGCCTCCCCAGTGTTATATATTGACTCCCCACACATAATATATAGAAGTCAGAATGAAGAACAGAAGGGGAAGAGGCAAGAAAGGGCTCAAAAGGACAACCTTCTGTTGGTGACACTGATGCCAGCTGGGGACAGCAATTGCTTGGACCTGATCACCACTCTTTTACATCTTTTTCATTTCATAATGGTGATGCCAGTACCTTCACATCAACAGGTAATTTCTGATACCTTGACACCTCATCAGTCAGGCTTGATAGAAGAAGGTGTTGCCCTTTTTCAAAGTCTGGATGTCCTCATGTGCCCCAGGCATGGCATTATGGAAGCTGGGGAACACCAATGGGTGTTAGGCAAGTTGAAAATATGGACTTTAAATATTGGGCTAAGAAAAGAAGGAAGTATGAAGAACTCTGTTTGTGCAAAAATTTTTTTATTTTGTGTTGTTGACGTGTTAAGAGGCAATCTTGAAAATGTGTGGTGAAATGGGCAGAAATTGGTGAATAGATAGGATAGAGACTTTAAAAATTGGGCTAAGAAAATGAAGAACTCTATTTGTGCAAAAATCTTTTGTATTGTGTTGTTGAAGTGTTAAGAGGCAATCTTGAAAATGTGTGGTGAAATGGGCAGAAATTGGTGAATAGATAGGATAGAACAGTCTCCATTTCAAGTCAGATGTCCCAGTAAGTCCTTTACTGTCTGTTCACTCCATTGCTTCATTCCAACCCAGGACTTTTTAACTCCCCTCCGTGACAGGGGATTTCTTGCTGTGGGCTGTGAGTCTCAGTGAATAGCAGTGAGCCTTGATAGTTAATACCCTTCTCTGCAATACAAGTGGGATTTTTCTGACCACAGGATGGAGTTTGAGGGAAGGTAAAGGTTACTCCAATTACATGGAAGCCATGTGTTCCCTGCAGATATAATTTCTTCTGAAGATCTTTACATTTTTAAGTTTATTTTGAACTTGTGTGCCACTGGGCGATAACCAAATAAGCCTTGGTGATTAGTGGAGATGTTCAGGGAGACTCGACATTGCCTTTCATTAATTATTCAGCAGAAAAGTTCAGCAATAGTTCTAAATCCTGATTTTTCATTTGTAGTTAATGCCTTTTAAACGTAGAAAAGTGAGGAATGACTCCTTTGCATTACTCAGCCTTTTAAGAATTCTTCTGTACTATGTAGTCTCTGCTTTTTTATTTCTACCTCTTATATGCTGTTTCACAGCCATCCAATAGGTGCCATATACTACCCTTGCTTCTGCAAAAGTCAGATTTCATGGCAGGACAATAGGTTGAAGCAAAGAGCAAAGGCATGCTACAGAGAGTAGGCTGCCAAGGGAAAAGTTGGTTCACTTAGCACTCCCAGCAGTCAGCAAGTTCAGAAGAGAAGACGAAGGCCCACCTTGAACAAGATGTGAAATGTGCTGGCATAGTCAGATAGGTTCTCAGGCCCATTGCTGCCAAAAACCATGTTGGGGATGAGGTGAAGTGTGGTGTTTGGAGAAAGAGCAGACTTGGTGTCAAAGACGAAAGAGGCATGAGTACTGCAAATCTCATGTCTTTGTGAGCTTTATCAGCTGCTGAAGACCTAGAGCAGGACTATGTGGGTGCTCTATCTTTTGGGAATTGCCTGTCATAAGAGCTGCATAAGTTACATACTTTCAGAGAGAAGCAGATTTTAATGTGCAATGCATTCCTGTATGTTTCTGTGGTGGAAGGGAAACAACATTGTCTTTTTTTCTTCTCATCTGAGAAGCATATATAGTATTATGATCAGATACATTGCAGTAACCAGAATGATATTCTGCTTTTGAACGTACAAGGGAAGATGTTGAAGATGGCTGTATGGATTGCTCAACTGAATTGGAAATAATTTCTACAACGTGTGTATGTTTTGGAGGGTAGGTGGGTCTCAATGGGAGCAGAAACTCTGTTAAGAAACAGCTTGCTCAAGAAAGCTCTTGAATTATTAGCTTCTAAGAGTTCATTCCCATCTTTAGTAAAATTAGGTGTTTGGGTTTTTTTTTTTTTGCCTAAGAGGTATGCAGCATTATGAGTACCCTTGAAAACCTCTAATCAGTATGTTCTCAGGCAGCAGAAATCTTTTCAACAGTTCTTCCTACAATAAAATGGCCTTTATCTCTTCTTCCTTTCCCGCTTTTCTCCAAAGACTTAATAGCAGTACGTATAAATTAAAGTTTTTCAGAGAGGCACCTTAATTTAGGCTAAAGTTCTTTTCTCAATAGGACTTCTCAAAATATAATAGTCTTTGAAAAACTAGTTTCATATAGTATAGTGCAAGTTCCAATGCCAACACTTTGAATGAGCTGTGCCTATCCTTTTCTTCCCAAGGATGGCCAAATACCTGTAAGGACAAGGCTATGCAGCACTACTTCTGATGTTGGGCATTGGGTGGAGATGTTCTGCCTTGCTAGGTAATTTTAGAAGATGAGACATGGAATAGATCAGCTACTTACCAAGGTGTTGTAGACTACATGATCCTCAAAATACCTCAATATGAGATCATAAGCTTTCCTACTCTTCCTGTCACAAGTCAGTCAATTCCAGCTTGAACTGAGGCCACTTCATAGGAGAAAATAGGGTGCCTGTGACAGCAGAGATGGAGAAGTGCAGAAAAAAACCCATACTAGCATGTGGTATTTGTTGTTGTTTTCCTGGAGACCTAGCTGATAGTGTGAGTAAATAAAGTTGATGTCAGTGGAATTATCTATTGTTCTGGGGTTTGGTTTGTTTGAGTTTTTGGGTTGTCTTTTTTTTTTTTTTGGTTGTTTGTTTGTTTGCTTTGTTTTTTGCTCTTTTTAATCTCTCCTGACTTGCCTGTGAAACTCTAACCATTCTGCAGAGCCCAGTTTCTGAGCAGAAATGAAAGTGAATGAAAGGAAGCCATGACATTATGCATTTACAACATCCCTGTTAAATGCCAGGCAAACACACAGCAGAGCAAGTGCCTTGTAGGCAGATGTGTTCCCTTGAACTGCATCTTCCTGTCACCACAGCTATCAGAGCTTTATAAAATGGAAATGTGAGAAAAACAGGAAAAAAAAAATCTTTAAGGATGTAGTGGAGGGATTTAGATGTTGATAGAGATAGAACCGGTTTTGTGTTTATATGAGGTCCCCAGAGTAAATAGAGATGTGACTCACATCTACCATCTTCTTTGCATGAATAGCATTTGTCTCTCTGTTAATAAGCCTGACATTAAATTGTGCTCTCTCTTTCTTTCTCTCTCTCTCTCTCTCTCTCTCTCTTTCTTTTCCTTAGAACTAATAATACAGCCCCTAGAAGTTCATTAATGCTGGCATGTCTCTTTGCTTCACTTTTGTAATGCATGAGAACATAGGCCTTAAATAAAATCTTTGTGAAGCACTTGCACTTGTCTGAAGATAAAAAGCATGTTCCTACATTTGCATTACAAAGAAGCCCATATCAGCATCTTCTTTCTCTGGCACCCTCCTTCCTCTGGGCTTGTATCTGATGGAAAAGGCAATTTCCAGCTAATCATTCTGAAAGCCTGTCATTTGTGCCTGTAATGAGAGGAAAGAGTTTTTACTGTTGATTTGCAGTGGGCATTAGTCAGTGGGATTTGTTGCAGTCTTATGGGAGAGTGCAATACACAGAAGCACTACTGGGATCTCTAAATTCTCTGTGTTCTGTGTAAGCACTTCTGCTCCACTGGGTGACACTGAATAGCCTGAGATTCCTAGAAGGGGCAAAACATGTTTCAGAATGGGGAGGATTTTGTATAGCCTCCTCCTAATGCCAAACCTTGTTTCCAGTCATGTTAGTGTGAATCAGACATCATCCTACTGATAAAAGGGGAGTGACTTCACATCACCCAGGGCTAACTGGTAACCTGTGTGCCTTCTGTAGGTGACCCTCCTTGAGCAGGGAGGCTGGATAAGATGACCTCCAGAGGTCTGTTCCAACCTCGGCTGTTCTGTGAAACATGTCAGAGTTGTCTGGAACAGTTCATGTCCTTTGCAGCAGGTGTTTAGTGACATTTCAAACTGTATTTTGTAACCAGCCTGGGCTTGAACTGCCCATTTCTAGAAAGGGGAGGTTTTTCCTTTGATTGTGTGTCAAATCATTGTCTCTTATGCCAACAGATGAGTACTCTCATGGCCTAAAATGGGACTATTAGATCTCCTAAATGTCAGGAAATTGAACAGCAGCCTTGTGCTAGCACACACATAGAATTATCACATCAGTTTTTTTTTTTTATGTCGACACCAAACTTCTAGAGAACAATCTCTGTTAGAGGACAGTGTTTATAGCCTTGGGAATAACTAAGGTATGCAAAGAAACTACAGTCCTTCAGAAAAGAGCTGTTTTGGTGTAGGTAATCTTAACTGGTAGCTTTTGAAACGTGAGAGATGGGAAAGACTCTACCTGTTTGGGTGGAAGGAGAGAGAAAAGCATACTTCAGCTTATGCTTTTTCTTAACTTTCCAGTAGAACATAATGTATGTGCACAAAGATCATCCACCTGCAATGTCCTAAGTCTGAGGTACCCCTCACAACACTGCAGCTGCACTCATTGCTTGCGTCCTTAAAGAGACTGCCAAGAGGATCAGCTGTACTTTGAGATATGTGATTTTTCAAGCTTAAAAGAGATTTTTATCTCCACAGAGCAGACGAACACAGTTTAGCTGGGCTTCAGGGCTGTCAAGGTCATAGCATTTTCCAGGATGGCAGCAATCTGGCTGTCTTTGGTTTTGATCGTTCAATTTACCAAAACAGCAGTGCATGAGCTGAGCCCTCCTGGCTGCAGAATCCCTGCGGTGCCCGGAGGCTGCAGCCAAGAGCAATAAAATTCACCGAATGCATCTTTCAAGGTGTGCTTGACTCAATGCCAGCTAGTCCTTCAACAGTACCCATGTGCAGCATTTCATGGCATTGTTCACGCACTTTGTACTTAATCATTTCATTACTAATTAATATGGTCATTACCACAGTGCGAAGGGAAAAGACGATTATTAAAGGTTAATGCCATTGCTGCTCATACTGTGCCTTCATTTGTTATAATTTTTTTCCTCGGTATTTAATTAAACTGATAAGTAACAATACAATTACATTTAGTAATGTATGTGCAACTGTATTTATTTGTCCCCTCTGTGAGGTCAGTCACTGCCTAGAACAGTGAGAGACAGAGGTGGAAATATTAAACACAGAGTGGCTTTGTTTTCCTTTTAATTTTGCATGCTTATCTGCTTTCTGCTTCTATTTTGTTGTGTCTGCCTAGAGGTGGAGCTCCAAAGACACATGGTCGTAGTGAAAAGCCTGTGATATATTTATGGGTTAAAAATATTGCTTAGGTGTTGTGGCAGCCTAGTTTAGGAAATGGGAAAGTTCCTTTCATATAGGTTTCCCCAACTGTGTCACCTACAGAGTGATTTCAAAACACTTTAAACTTACAAAAACTTATTGAATCAAGGGGCTGCTGTATTTTTCCTGCTTTGACAAGATTAACTGTTGCCAAACTGACGCCACTTGACGATGCCACGAGTAAATCCACTTTTATTTCTCTGTCCCTTCTGGTTACAGACAACACTCCATGCCTGATGATGCCTGGACCAAAGCTTGTCTTAGACCAAACCACTTGATTGATTGCTAACCCACTCTTAGGTGTAGCTGAGGTCTAGATTAAAAACTGTATTTGTGTTACTCATTAGCACAGATTCAAGTACTCCTACTAGTAAAACTGTTAGGTCACAGATGTCTAAACATTTAAAAAAGAAAAGTTCATCACCATCTCACTCCTACAGCCTTAAAGAAATGTCATGAGATCAATACTGGAAACACAAATCAATTCCAACCTCCTTTCAAGAAAGGAGAGGTACCTAAACCTGAAGGTAACTCCTATACCTGAGGTGGAGGTGTTTTGAGAATTCTGCAGACAACACATGGTGAAAGACAAAACACATGAGCTATTTCAGATACTGACACAAGTCTCTTCTTTACAGTGCAAGCTTTTTTAAAGCATAATAGAATTGGAAGTAGGCAACATAAAAAGGGTGTGCTGATATATGGGTGCATGTTCAATATGTATATTTCTGTGTGTGGAATCAGGACTAGACCCATAGATTCAGTGTCCTAAATCTGATATTGCTGTCACTGTGACTAGTGTTCAGAGTTAAACGACTGGAAATATAATTTTGCACACATTTCATCACAGCTGGCCAAAGAACAGTTAACAAGATTTTGATTAAATATTTATGCTAATAATTTACTGAGAGGAGTTACATTTGTAATTCATCTGAGTTAACATTGCAGTAGAGATCATAGATGGTAAATCTCTCTGCTTTTGTATGTTAGTGTTCCCATTCACAGCAGTAATTACTAGAATTTTCAAATTCTCTGTGATGTAAGAAATTAAGACTCGTTAAGACCTGAGCAGAACTCATTGGAACTGATGGAAAGACCTTAATCATTTCCACAGAGCTGTGGATCAAATTCTATTGCATGAGGCCACTTTCCATATAAAAAGCTCCACTCCCCAGGATACCTTAGTACTAGAAGAAGCTTTGGAGAGCAAGGGCAGTGTACATATAGTAAACAGTTTTGAAATGTTGAGAAGAGTGATTGAAATTCTAGAAATTGGAAATGGACAAAGATAGATCCTTCCTCAAAAAGGGTAGGAAAGAGACCCAGAAAACTACTGAGATGTTTAATTTTTAATGCTTAGAGAAATACTGGGACACCAATCTATTGGCAAACATTTGAAAGGTTGAAAAATAACCAGCAAGTCTTTGTCATGAAAAGTCATATAAAATTCCACCCTGTGACAGAGGAAAGCCCTTTTAAATAGATAAATAGATACCGTATATCTTCAGATTATTGACACCATTGTCAATAACATTCACATAACCAAGTAAGAGAGTCTTGGATAGAGAAAATAGTTACCCATGTACTCAAGTGAAAGTAATAATAAATGGGTCACAAGCAAACAGAAAAGATACTATCAGGTGAGATCTTCTCTGTTTTTCCCATGTCTGGTATTACCCAATATTTTAATGAACTAATTGGGCATTGGAAAAGACAATCTTATTACCTCACTTATATTTAATTCTAGTCTAGAGAAGGGACATGGTGGAAGTACATTGAAAGACAGATTTAAATTTTTTTAAAATCTTGTTCGCTTGGATCAATGAGTTGAAATAAATAAGGTACAATTTAATAAGGACAAGAATGAAGTAATTTGCTTCTCTAAGATTTCCCAGGTGCACAAAAATGGACTGGGGAGTAACTACCACTGGACTGGGGCAGGGGGAATGACAAAATGAAAGTAATCCAACATAGTTTAATGAGGTAAAAATAGAAAATTCAATATAAGGATGTAGAATCATGGATGCCACGTACAAAATATCCAAAATAATCCTCCCAGTGTGCTCAATTCTAAGCTTGACAACACTGTGTTGTTCCATAATTTTTAAGTCATTTTTATCCATAATGCTTCAGGAGATATGTGGACTGTGGAAAATAGCTAGAAGGGAGTAGGAATGATCTAAGTGTTGTGATCTTAGAGGAAAGGCTGTAAGTATTGCATCAGGAACACAGTAGGTCAGCATCTGTCTGGGATAGCACCTGTATTTTTATCCGAATTTGGGGAGTGGTTTCAAATAGATGACTTCTTGTGTTCTGCATTTTGTATGCTTTTAAACTCGTGGAAGATTTAATTGAATATAAGATTTACAGAGTTGGAGATGTCCACAAATATGTATGTGACCCAGGAGAGTCTTCATACTGCTACAAAAAAAATTCAGCAATAACAAGTCCATCCATTTTACTGTTTCACTTGTCTCTCTTATGTGTATCAGGGCAAAACCAACACCTTTAGAAACAAATTTTATTTTTTTTTAAAAAAAAGGGTATCTCTTCCTCTTTGTTCTGGGAAGGCTTCTCATCAATAAGTTTATGAAAAAAAAAAACAGTTTTGGTTTTGGCTAACGTATGTTGTGATGAAAAATAATGTTTCATCAAAAATTACCAACCTTGCTTTGCGTTGGCAGGTAGAAGACAGAATGAATCTTAACAATAAAATGTCTTCCATGATTGTAGACCATAATTAAAAAGCAAGTTAACAAAAACTCTGCAAGCCAAACTGCAGGAGAGAGATTACTCACAGTTCCCTTTAAGTTTTTGATTCCTGCTTAGAGAGATGAGGCATCATGAAGGACTACCTATGTTGAATGCTTCTTTTAGCTGACTGAGTTGTGTAAAGGTTAAGAATACAGACCATGTGATGGCTCTGAAATAATTTTGTTATTCTGTTGCCCCTCCTGGAGATATTCCAGGGAGCCCTGTAGCTTTTTATGATAGGCAGAGAGAGGAAAGGAAGAACTCCAGGCAGAACTACAGTGAGCAGATGCCCTCCCTCTGGTATTTAATTTAATTAATTGATGTTTGTTGAAATAAAGCCAATTAACCTGGCTTATCTCTTTATCAATCATGCTTCTGCTTCCATTATTCAGCTGGAAAATGGCATCGTGCTTTATGGCAGACAGCAGGAACAATTAAAACCAACCTGTGCTGTGTTGCCTGCAGCAGGCTTTGCAAGGGAACATGAGAAACGTTTTGTGATGTAGGACAAAGCAGTCAGGCATTTTACTTTAATTGTTTTCTGCTTCTGAATCCCTTTAATTCTCTTCCACAAAGGAGTGAAGAGGAACTGAGGCATAATACAGTCAACAGTCTTGCTTAAGCTCGCAGCGAGCTACATCTAAGTTCTGAACTCCTTGGTCTCAGACCCCTGTTGTAGATAGTAAAAACCTTGTACTCCAAGGACAGGAGCCATCAGAAGACTAAGTACTCTGAGATCAGCTGCAGTACCCATCTGCAAACATTGAAGAAGTGATTGATTATGTACGTCATAAACAAATGCAAGAGAATTCCACATTACTGAGCATGGAACCTGGTATAAACCACCATGCTTTGATCTTCCAGCAGTTACACCCTACAAAAGCACTTTCTTGTGCCTCGTTTAGACACGCTGATGAATGTAGATTCAGGAAAAACCTTTCTACCATATAGAAGTACCATCAAGACTATACAAATCTAATTTTACCTTAATTTAACACTGGCATGGTTACATAAGTGTATTATGATCCTCTTCATGTGTGTTGGAATTGAATGAGGTCCTGCTACTTTGGTTTTGTTTGTGTCTGGAGTTTTTGCTGTTTCAAGGAAGAGTTACACAGTCTTCAAGATTTCCAGTGTGCTAATGACTTAGGAGTGCTACCTGAAAATGCTGATGGTAGTGGGATGGTCCAGTGCATAGATCTGAAGGAGAAGAGGGAAGAGGGAAACACCCCTTTCTTGCCTGCATTTAAAGCAATTGTGTCATGTGACAAAACTTTATATATTTGTGAATTTAGAACATATTTTGGTTATTTTGTAATTACTAGCTCTGGTAGTAGCTAACTGCTCTGGAAACTTCAGTACATGACTGTTATCGTTGATTCCCAATAATCCCAAAATACACTCAAAAATAACTGTTCTGTTCAAAAGTGACTGTTGTTCATACATGGTTTTCCTCATGGTCTTGAACCTAGAAGCCCAGATACTGATCTTCTGGCATCTTATGGGCTGTGATTGCCACTGACACAGTGAACCACCTCTCCTGCCCCTTTCCCAAACCTTGTCTTATGGCTTTTAGTGTGTGTTGAGGAAAAACAAAACTAAGAGCATAGCAAAGTAGATAGTGGTCATCTAGATGGCTGGTCAGGATTATCTAGTGAAACCCTTGCACAAAAGCTTAACAGCCAGTCTATATGCAATGCCAGTGCCCAAGTAAACATACTCCAGGCAGCACAGAGAATGTCATCAATGGGACCAACCCACAGGATCTGGTGCAGGTCTTGGTGGAAAGTACAAAGTGCTGGGGGACAATGGCTTGTCACCATACTAACCTGTTAATGCTGGACTCACTCATTGGTGGCCTTGTCAGGGCTTTTCCCAGCTGTCCATAAGGAGAGGTGGTTTGCTTGTCTTAGCTGTGAAGTTTTTTGCCTCTCTCTCCCCCTCAAACTTTTTTTATCCCTAAAGTAATTTTGATAGTCATATATTGCATCAGCTACTGACCTCACTAACAAAGTGTTGTGCATATAACCCTGTTTCTAACTTCATTAACTCTCTTAAGAGGATATGGCCCAATATCAAGTATATTTAAGGAAAAAACACAGTTCTTTCTTCCCTGTCAAAGAACTGGTAGAGATAAAACATTCACAAAGATGGTCACTGCTGTGTCACACTAGTTAGTTTAACATGTTAAATGAAAGGGATAAAATGCTCAGAATTTCCTTTCTAGTGGGTGGGATAAGTAAGTGCATTTTCCACTTGGCACAAACAGTCAGGACTGATTACACTTAAAAGCAGAATGCTGCAGACAGCTCAAAATACAAGCTCAGCTATGAAATTTTACACCCTATACCCACTTAGTAGGGACCACTATGTAGACATAGTACATTAGGATTTTTAAACAGTTGAAGTCCAGAAACAAAAGGAATAAAACAGTGATTGCTTTTCTTTGACTGATAATTTATTCTCTTTATGCTGTAGCCTAAGCATCAAAGACAAACTGAAACATCATGTGAAATAATTGTTAATATTGGTAGAATAAAGAAGCCTTACCAAAGAAGGCTAGAAACTTATTGTGCAGAAGTCATAGAAGAAAGAACAACTTAGAATGAAACTTTTGCAAACTGATATATAATATAAAAAAAAAAAAAAAATTAAAAAAATATAAAAGACATCATGTAATATATGATAAACATATTGTTGGAAAGACAAATCTGTTATTTCTACATTTTCCTTATCTTCAGCATCCATTTCCTTAAGTCTACAGAAATCACAGGTGTGGATAAATGCCCTTTCTGTCCATCTCTGTGATGGTACCCATGGCACAACTACACTAAAAAGTTTTGTGGAGGCTGAGGAGGAGGTGATTTTTGCCTAGACAGGGTCGTAGTTAGGCTGTCTGGGGTGTACTTCAGATATGTAGTAAGCATCTTCTTAAGAAAGCTGTGCAAGCCCAAAAACTCAAAACTCAATTGCTTCTCAGTAAAATCAGTGATACCAAGATACAAATTTTTTTTGTACCTTTTATTTTGTATCTTTATTTTGCCTTTCTTTTCCTCAGTAGGATTGGCTTTTTTTTTTAAAGGTGTTGTGGGGAAGAGTCTAAAGTATTTGAGAAATGTGCAGATGAAACCTCAAAATAATTCTGTGACTACATTAATGCCATCACCCATGGGCATCTTCACAAATGTTAACAATTCATGTTGAGAAGGTATTTTGTCTGTTTTGCTTTGGGTATTTGTCTAAGAGGAAGTAAAAAGAGTGGGGTTTTTTTGGGGGGGTGGGAAAAGGCAGGGCTTTTGTGTAAAATCAACTGTCAGTAGTAATATGTTTATATGAAGTACTCCCTTTGGTAGGCCATATATCAGGGTACAGACCCATCAATGGGACAAGCTGCTGTATAAATCCTTTAGCTCAAGTTGTTGAGATTATTTATTCATGCCCTACTAATAATTTTTGCTGAGCATGAGTAACATTGTATTTCATTTAGTTGTTAAGACATGGCTGTGTTTCAGCCATACGAATGCTATCACAATTTCCATAAAATGCACAGAGAGTATTTAAAGTATTTCACTACAAGTTTCCTCGGAGAATGTGATAATACATTTGCCTTCAGAAAGATAAAAATCAAATGAACATGTACAGTCGTCCAGCAAAAGGAACATTTTGTGACTGCATCATGTTTTTTGAAACACTTGATACAGGGAAAAAAAGAATTATACAGTCACAAATCTACCCTGAAGAGATTTGTAATATAAACTGCATAAAAAGTGATTTCACAGATTTCAGAAATTGCAGCAAAAGATTAACAGTGCACAGTAAAATGAAATTATTATATACCTCATAAAAGAGGGAAGTGAACATGGTTGATAGACAGAATAGCAGAATGTGGGAGCTGAAGTATTGAATAGACTCTCACTCCCATTCTCCATCCTGACACGACCATGAGATTATCCTCTGTGTGGAGGTGTTATATCTTAACTCTATTGGGTGATGATGGAATTTCAGCATCTAGCATTAGAAAATCAATGCATTTTTCAAATGGCAAAATATGGAAATTCTTCTCTCATTTCTCGCATTAATATCAACTTCATAAACCTACTTCTTTTTTCCTATTGACAATTATATCTGTCTCTCTTACACTTTCTCACGCACACCCTGTTCTTTTTTTCACACCCTGTTCTTCCTTTAATTCAAGTATTACCTGTTAAAAATGCTGCTTTGACTATTTGCTTTGGAATACTGACTTCATGATTGATTGTTGTCCCATTGAAGCTGGTGTTAAGGTTCCAGCTGACTCTGAAAGTGAAACTGAGCCTTCTAAGTGAGTTATAATCAGACTGATTTAGAGACCAATTTTCAGCAGTCTAGGGTCCCTAGCTGAACCATATTTAATGAAGAGCACAGCGCTCCACTTTCCTGAGATCTTAGTATTAGGTGCTACATTACAAATGACTGAGTCTTGTTCATTTTGTAAGAGATGGCCATAACTGAACTATGTGAATGGGATCTAATTTATTCTAAAAAAGTATCTGCAAGTGTTTTATAGGAAATCCTAGCTCCTAACCATATACAGATATGTAAATTTCTTGGTAAATTGAAAATGTAGCTAAGAAAAAATTTTCAGGAGACTTTACCTTTAAAATGTTAACATGTCAGCATTAGGGTATTGTCAGAATGTGCAAAGACACATGTATTTACAGCATTGACAGCATGTAATATGTGACATAGAAAATTACCAGAACTTTATTCTTTGATGGCTTGGTTAAGATCTAGGCTGTTTTTTCATTTCTGAATCTTTTCCTGACTTGACTTTTATTGCTCTGCTAGGTCTCTGTGTTTTCAGGTCCAAAGTAAATAAAAAGTAGCCTTTAAAGAGATACCTGTCTTTTTTATCTTCAACATGTCTCTCTAGTCATCATTAAAATAACAATTATTATAAAATGAGCAGCTTTTAAAGTCTTCAGAGTTCTGGAAGAAACAATGTTCTGCTGGCTACTAGACTATTTCTCTTAAAGATCCATACAGAAACAGGCTCCTGTCAGGATACTTTTAAAATGAATGTCCACAGGTATCTGACTTAGTACTGAAGGAATCAAAGCAGAATGCAACAGGGCAATGAACTCACAGGGAGAATGAGGGGAGATTATTGCTGGTCTTGCCTCCAGTAGCCTTCAAAGAGCTACCTGTCTTTTTTTATCTTCAGTATGTCTCTTTAGTCATCATTAAAATAACAATGATTATAAAATGAGCAACTTTTAAAGTCTTCAGAGTTCTGGAAGGAACAAGTTTCTGCTGGCTACTAGACTATTTCTCTTAAAGGTCCATACAGAAACAGGCTCCTGTCAGGATACTTTTAAAATGAATGTCCACAGGTATCTGACTTAGTACTGAAGGAATCAAAGCAGAATGCAACAGGGCAATGAACTCACAGGGAGAATGAGGGGAGATTATTGCTGGTCTTGCCTCCACATCATCTTCTCAATCAGAATTGCATAGCAGGCTCACGCTGTCTTATGAAACAGTTTTGTTTTCCATTCCATGTGTGTGAATAACCTGGGGTGTTTTCCCCTGAGGGTAAGCCTCGTAGACTAATTAGCAGAAAGTCCTTGGAATACAGAAATTTCTGGATCACCAAATCTGGCTTCCAATTATTAATGGTATCTTCAGTATCTTATCATGATTGAACTGCTTCTTAAAATTATTTCTGTCCCTACTATTCCTACGGAAAGTCTGTTTCAGAATGTAATTGGAAACCTTCTGATTTTTGACTTAGCCAATCTACATATTTTATTTTTGTGTGCTTTAACTTAAAAAGTGTTGGGGTTTTTTTGTTTGGTTGGTTGTTTTTTGTTTTGCTTTGTTTTTTAACAGACACAGCTTCTATCCATAAATAGTTACTTAATGTATTTATATCTTCTCTAAGACTCTCAAACAGAGAAAACCAAGGCTAGAAGGTGCCATGACAGGTTATCCCATTCACCTTTCTATCTAGTGAGGCTAAAGCAGCTAACTCATCTTGTCATTCTCAAGTTGTCCTAGTAGCTCTTTTCAGACTGGCCTTTTGATTTCAACTTCTGTGAATATGTTCCAAAGACTGCATACACGTCTCCCATGTCCACGCTGTAATGACGTTTTGTAGTCCCATTGTAACTCATCTACTTCTTGATCTTCCTTCTTGCAAGCTGCGAATATGTTCCAAAGACTGCATACATGTCTCCCATGTCCACACTGTAATGACGTTTTGTAGTCCCATTATAACTCATCCACTTCTTGATCTTCCTTCTTGCAAGCTGACACCTTTTCTACAGCAGAAACTCTTACTCTGAGGACATGTCATGCAGTGAGTGCTCTTTCATATTCTCCCTGAAAATGCCAGTTAATTAACTCTTCCCATTTCACACCTCCTCTACGATGACAGTGCCTTTCAAACAGTATGCAGTATGAGTGGCTAGACCTAGTGGCCTGGGACAAAGACTTCCAGGATCTGTGCTCAGCTTTACTACTACCTCATTCGATGTGTACAGGCAAAATAAAGGATACTGGCATACTGTAAATCACATTAATTTCCTACCCTTTCTAAAGCGTTTCTGGCAATTTGTCATCAACCTCTTAAATGTAAAGTGTTACTGAAGGAATATCAACTAAGATCATGGAGGAGTTAATTTCTTCCCTCTTAGAGGATGAGATTCAGCTAGGTATAATAATAACTGAAATCATTGCAAATGTTTTGTCACAGGAGGCTGTAGAGGCAGATAATATTGAGATGCTCAATAAGAAATTAGACAAGTTCCATAAATAAGACACTAAGTGGGATTGACAGGGTTATACCCTTTATTAACACAACAAGCATGAAAAGTAGGAAATACAAAGATATGGATTAAAGGAAAAGCCCAGGCTCCTTTGCTCCCTTAGATGTCCTCTGTATCCACTATCAGAGAGAGTATTTGGGTAGATGCACCAGTGATGGGATGCAGTAGAGCTGTTCTTATGTTTTCAGACTGACTTGCAAAACTACATGTTATTTAGAGATGTCAATACAGTTATTCCTCAATTGTTAACATTTGTCTGTTATGCCCATTTTTCGGTAAAGAACCAAGGTTAAACATATTTTCCATGTTAAAAGGATGAAAAATAGAAATGGAAGTATGTTGTATTGTCTGTGGGGACATGGATATGTATAGTTAACATATGGAAAGTTACATGTAGAAAGAGAAGCATCCTCCAAATCTTATGTTGAGTGCACTGACCTGGGGGGTGGGGGGAGGTTGGGGAGGTTTTGTATTTTTATTTATTTTTTTTTTCAGTTACTTCTCCCACAGATTTTGTAGTGGCAATTCATTACCATCTCTGTGACCAAGACATAGAGTTTCCTATCTTGAAATCCAACTTCACTTACAGATTGAAAATCTGCTTTTAGGAGCTGCCAAAAGTTTGCTGTTACTGAAGATAGTGAGTCAGACATCCTCTTTGGAAGCAGCGTGCTTATGTAAAACTCTATCGGTGTTTTTATTATCCATAAAATTGCCTGTTCCTGCATAATTCAGCAATATTTGACCAGATGACCTCCAGCAGCCAAGGTAGCTCTGATGCATCTGTTATAACAGTCCTTCATCACATGAATCAAAAGATGCTCTGATTTAATTCACATCTTCCTATTCTATTATTTAGTACTGTCTTCCCTTTAGCACCATGGCATAATTAACCTTTTATCTCCAAAAGTTAAGGAGAAGGCTGCTGCTTCCAGCTAAGTGCAGAAGCCTACTTTGCCCATATATTTTTTAATATAGATATATAAAAATATACTGTGAACTAAGTCAAGAAATACTAAAATGAATTTCAAGGAATATGGAGGGTAAATTTAGATATTATAATTCTATGGGATCACAGCAGGTACCTGCAGACATTTAATAACATCAAAAACATCAGTTCTAGTACCCAGTGAAAGAGTCATGGATAATGGATTTAAGTAAAGGGCTTACAAACAAGTACTTCATTTAAAATAAAACAAAGCAATTGTGAGTAAATTAAACATTGATCATGAAAAAGACACTAATTAAGATGTACAAATGATATAAAACTTAATTCTCGTGCAATTTATGCACAATTACTCCTGAACAAATATATAATTACATTCACTTTAATACCTTTAAACAGTCTTCCCCTCGCTCTCACACTCTATCTCCTTATTTCTAGTTGGTAGATAGGAATATGTGAGCTCTTAATTGGCACAGAGTAAGAATGATGGGTATTAAGGGAATTTGGTGCACTTATATTTTTAATTCTTAAAAGTTAGAAGAGAAATGCTATACAAGTGGATGACATGAGGAGTGTGTAGTGGTTAATTAAAACAATACAGACTAATTGTTTTAATTAATTCAGTTAATTAGCAGATATTTTAAAAAATCTTTTAAGGCATAGATTGCAATGTAATCACTGTGTTATTACTAGTGAATGATACAGAAGCTCCAGAAGCTGGGCTGGCAAATCATTCAGCAGGCGCTGTAATGGTTCAAGAGGAACCTAGAGAGAAAAGAAAGTTTCTTAGTTTAAGTCACATTTCTGATGTAAGACAAACGTGTGTGTGTATGTGAAATCCAGTGGCCTGACACAGGTGAGGCTGTGGCAGCTCTGTACCCCACAGCTGTGCATGGGTACACACAGACACACACAGAAACACATGGACATCACAACTGGACACACACCAGCACAGACAAATAAACTCAGCACTCACACAAAAATAAAAAGCCTAGGCAGCCTCATCCTGTTCCCCTGTCTGGCTGGTCAGGAGGAAGGGCCATGAGTGAGAAATACATACGTGTATATATGTGAATATATGTACTATGTGTATCCCTCCAGCAGCTGGCTTTAGACAGGACCTGTCCCCTGAATCCCAGTATCCCCAGTTCTTGGCATCTGGGTATCCAAACCCCAGAGTTCCACAGCCCCACTCCGGCTGCTAGTAGTGGAAATACCCATGCACAAACACACACAGAGGTCACTGGCAGCTGGTGAGGACCCCTCTGTTCCCTCTGGTAGCCAGATCCTGGCATGGTCTCACCCTCAGAGGCACAAGCACACCTGACTCCCAGGCCACTTCACGGACAAGCCTGGGCTGATACTTGCTAGTGCTTAGACTCACCCACCTGCACTCCCTCCAGTTTCTGGCACCACAGCTGCATGGGCCTCTGACCCTAGATCCCACTCCTGTTGTTGACACTTAGACCCCCTGCACACACATGCACACACAATAGAAAAATAAAGGGAATTTAATAAGATAAGACAGACTCTGATGATCGTGCATAGTCACAGAAGTGCACTGACCAGCAACCTCTGTGCAGGCAGCCAAGCCCTTTTGTCCCCTTTTCCCTCCACTTTCCCATGCTTGTTCCCAAACCACCTAGATATATCCCTTTCCCCACCTCTGGTTCTTCATCTAAGCACCCCATAATGAATCTTGTGCAACTCTGAAATTCTCTTCCTCTGCATCCCCTGAGCAGTGACACCCTCAACCTGAAAGATGCTCCAGAGAGATGGGAGAGCACTCATAAACTTATCTTGATGGGTGTCATGCCAGGACTACAGATCTGAGCATGTCCTGGGGCCACCCTGACAAGGGTTTAAATAAGGTGCCACCTCCTCTGAGTGTGTAATTGGGGTTCCCTGGCCAAGCCTGCAAGGTACCAGAATTCCTTTGGCTTATAAAAAGCATTTTTTTATGAAGAGTGTTGGAGAATGTCATTAACCAAAATGTCTGTGAATTTTTCAGATGAGTTTGAGAACTTTTCACCTGAGCTGAAAGGAACTTCCAGAAGGCACCAAAGTTATTAATCCATATGCAGTGTGCCTGAGCTCACCTGGGCATTTATCATTCTGAATCTAAGTAATTCTTCTTTCATGTTTTTTTATGCACCAGTATTAATGCATAGACAAGCTAAATGATGCCCTTGGATTAGAAAACTTTTTCACTTCCAAGGACAGCAGATTGTTTGGATTTCTCAGAAGAATGTACCACATCCTTACACTTCAGTTCAGTGTTTGAAGCCTCAGATCACTTATTACCAAAACATGCTGTCCTCTGGGAAGATTTGTAACCTGTGAGAGATACGCTGGAGAATCAGAGTTAGTTCTTACTTCAGAATATGTACCTATTGGTCACACAGTTGTCACACAATAAAGAATTCAGAGCTACAGAGTCACAGAATAGTAGGGGTTGGAAGGAGCCTCTGGAGATAATCTAATCCAATGCCCTTGCCCAAGTAGGGTCACCTAAAGCAGGTTGCACAGGAACGCATCCAGGTAGGTTTTGAAAGCCTCCAGAGAAGGAGACTCCACCACCTCTCTAGGCAGCCTAGTCCAGTGCTCTGTCACCCCAAAAAGAAAGTTGTTTTTCCTGATGTTTAGGTGGAATTCCCTATGTTCTAGTTTGTGCCCATTGCTCCTTGGCCTATCACTGGGCACCACTGAAAAGAGACTGGCCTCATCCTCTTGACTCCAACCCTTCACATATTAATAAGCACTGATAAGATCCCCTCTCAGTCTTCTCCAGGTCTCTCAGCTTTTCATCATAAGAGAGATGCTCCACTCCCTTCATGATCTTCATAGTTGTCCACTAGACTTGCCAGTATTTCCTTGTCTCTCTCTTGACCTGGGGAGCCCAGAACTGGGCACAGTACTCCAGGTGTTACCTCACTAGGGCAGAGCAGAGGGCGAGGAGAATGTCCCTTGACTTGCTGGTCACACTCTTATTAGTGCACCCCAGGAGACCATTGGCATTCTTGGTCACATGGGCACACTGCTGGCACATGGTTAACTTGTTGTCTACCAAGACTCCCAGATCCTTCTCCATGGAGCTGCTCTCTAGAAGGTCAATGTCTAACTTGTACTGGTGCATGGGTTTATTCCTACCCCGATGCAGGACTCTACACTTGCCCTTGTTGAACTTCATTTGTCCCCCTTCCCTACCTCTCCAGCCTGTCCAGGTCTTGCTGAATGGCAGCACAGCCTTCTGGTGTGTCAGACACTCCTCTCAGTTTTTTAACATCAGCAAACCTGCTGAGAGTACACTCTGTCCCTTCATCATAATAGGGACATTCAGGCTGATCTTTAGGAATGAAGGTATGCACAGCATGTACTGGGTTCCACTGCCCAAAGGTGAATTGCAGTCTTAGAGAATAACAATATGCAACAAATTTACACACAGAACAACAATTTTATATTTTTCCCTTAATAGAAACAATTTTTCTCTTTCAGTACTACTGTAAAAGTAATTCCCAGATAAATGAAATGATATTTTAATGCATATATTTTATATAAACACACATATATATGCATATATGGAGAAACACAGAGAGAGGGAGAAAAAGGTTTTTATTTTTTCCAAGAAGAGAATAAGCTTTGATTTGTAACTGTGACTTCAAAAAATTAAAAAAAAAAAAGAAAAAGAAAAAAAAAAAGGGGGGAAAAAGGAGGGAAAATCTCCTTCCCATGTGGGAAGAAGCCTTGTTTACATATAGCAAAGCAAATCAGAAAGGGGAGAATATATAGCAGACTTTGGGAATCTGCTCTTCCCAGAGGGGAATTCAAACAGGTGGTGTATGATCTTGGAAACTAAGATTAATTTTTTTCCTCTGCGGCAGTATTTTGCATTGTTAATACATTTATTCCTATGCAGACTGAAGCTTTGCCTATTTATCCCTGGAGCAATAATTATATAGGATGGTCTTATAATTTTAATATTCCACCTGTCCTGAAGAGCTCAATGGGTTCTTGGTGGAGACTCGGTATTATTCAAAAGAAATAATCTTGCAATGCAGCAAATGCCCTACAGAAAGAATTTCTAATGGAATTTTTGTATGTCTAGTGTCCTGTAGGTAGTTTTCAAAATCTCCATCCTAATGTCTCTAGTGCTGGGGAGACAAGAGTCCTTTTAGCACACACTTTCCTTGGACAAAAGGAGGCTTGTATCAGGTGAGAATTGAATTTTATTATTTTGACATCACATTAGCCATTTTGCCAAACAGTGACATTAGAGAAAGGGAAATATTACACTAAACTGCAGCGAAACATTTCATCTGGGTTTTTGCATGTCAGCTCCTGAATATGATGCCTGAAAAGTTGTGGAGACTCTTTGTCTGTGAAAAGGCTGCTCATGAAAATTTATCAATGGCTTCTGTTCCAGGAGATGCCCAGGCCCTACAGAATATAGTGGCTGTATATATCCACAGGAGGTATGAGAGTAGAGGGCAGATAGCTGGAAAGGCAACCTCCATTGGGAACTAGGGAGAATGAAGTAGAGTAGGAAATGAAGTGGAACAAGAACAGAATCAAAGAAAGATTTTTCAGTCAGATCCCGGGGACAGGATTAATCTGGACAAATGTTAGCATCTGCAGTATGGACATCTATAGCTGAGCTGGGTGTTGTAATTAATCTCCACTGGCTGTGAAGAGACTGTAGGGTGACCGTCTTCAGTGCAACCACAGGCATTGCAGATGTGGAACATGACAGGAGTTGAATACTCCTGCAAATTAAGTCTCTCTTTATAAAATTCAGATACCTGGTGGTGGGGCAGAGGTATGGTGGGATAAAATAAAGCACACAGTGGTAAGTAGGGGACATCTAGAGAAGCAGAAGAGGGCCATGAACTGAGACTGATGAAATATAAGCTGTTTAATGAACAAATAAGAGACCTGCTTGTGGTCCATGTTTAGCTTCATGTCTTTGCTCAGCTGTATTCACTTTTGCTTCTTCTCTCCCTTTAAGTTCAGAGCTTTATTAAACTTTTTGTCAGTGACAATCAGGCAAACAGACTGACTAAATAGACCCCAGAAGTAATTTCTACCAAAACTCAGCTAGTTTTGGAAAAACCAGAAGAGAGACAGAGGAAAAAATGAAGAGCAATAAAAACTTTGCCTAGTTTGGGAGGGGGAGAAGAGGATGAGGTGGTGGGGCTAGAAAGGATTCTCTATAAAACAATTTCAGTTGCTTGACTTGATGGTGCATTTTTAAAATGGAATTTGTGGCAAAAAAAAACTCATAATTTTACCCCAAAAGAAGTTTTTTAAAGCAGTGTTTGGGTTTTGGAACAATTATTTTAGCTCTTTCAACATCTCAGAAATTCACATAATACATCTTTCTTTCCACACACAGCTCTTTTAAAGCTTTACCTCATGTCCTTTGAAGTGCACTCTAAATATTTAACTGTTAGGTTTGAGAAAGAAATGTTTTCTTGGTAGCAAGGGATGTGCTTTTCTTCATATTGTAAGCAGCTGATGATAAAACGTGAGAGGAAGGTTGGTTTTAAAACATACAGAATTTTTGCAGAAGGGCCTTCTTGTTCTTAAGAAAATATACCCTTTTGCTAAATACAGTGGTCATTTATATTACAGTTTTTGTAGTTATGTTAACCTGAAATTGCCTGAGGTTCAATTCACTGCTGTATGATTCTGTCTACAAACTGCAAAACTTAAGACTGGAATTTACTGTTAAATACAAGGGTAAACCAAATAACACATATGAAAAAAAAAAGAATGTTAAAGGATCCTTTTCAGAAGCCAAAAAGAATCACTGAATATTCCTAATGTTCTTTATAGACTTCTCTCCATCAGCATGGCAAATGCCAACTATAACTTGCTGCCCTAGCAAGAGCCTGTAACTATAGAGTCTTACTCTTTCTACAAGCAGAAAAGGAACTTTAGAGAGTGTGGAAGCCTCTACAGTGTAGGAAACACGTATATTTAGATAAGTGTTGTAGCTAAAGCTTAAATCATCTGGCTATAGGGATAGATGGAAATAGCAAAGTCCCAGATAAAAATAAGATGGTGTGAAGTGAGGAAATTCTTGAGAGGTAGGGATAGAAACTCTCTAGAGCTATGAATAAATTTAACTGTAGAAGTGTAAGTCTGATCAGCTGTCAAGCCACGAGACACTGTTGATACTAGAAATGTATATGAGTTGTTAACTTTGTATTTGTATGAGATGCTAACTTTCACAGTGCAACTGCTCCAGAGGAAATTTGCATTACATGGCATTAAAACAAATCCAGAGCTGTGTGGAGCACTGCACCAGTGCTGTATGAATGGTTAGAGGTTCAGTGCTGAAGGAATAACAGCAAATCACAGTTTCAGCTTTAAAAACCCTGACGACAATATTCCCAAGCGAGACATTTACTATTGTAGCTACTCGTCCTGGGTTCAGGCAGGGGAGGGTTAATTCCCACAAGTGGCTGCATCTGGGAGAGGCTGCAGGTGGGCAGGGCCACAGCCCAGGTAAAAATCAAACCAGCCAATGGGGGCATTTGATACCATACTGACATCATGCCCTCTATATAAGGAGAGGGGTGGAGCACTGCTTGTTTTTTACAGCTTAGCTCACGGCTGGAGCAGGGGGAGCTGCTGCCTCTCAGGTAAGGGCTTTATTGACATTTGGTTTATGATGTTTCACTGGTATTGTTGCTATTATTGTTGTCTCCTCTTTTTGCGTTGTTCTGTTGAAGTGCCTTTAGTTAAGCCCCTGGGATTTTTGTTTTTTCCTCCCCTGATGTGTGGGAGCCTCAGCTGCTGGGGTTCAGCTCCTGGCTGAAGCTAAATCATGACGCTACTTTTAACAAAACACATTTTGTAAGGAGATCTCAAAAGCAACCTGTTAAAATTAATATCTGATTAAGCTCAAAATCAAAGAAGGTATCTCCTAAAAAATAATGATGTTAGCAATACCACATTTTTTTAAAAATGCCATTTATTCACTGACATCAATGAGTTTTTCAGGAGGAACATGGTTCTTTATTGATAATGTCCATACAATTGAGGAAATTGTATTTCACTATGGGAAAACACTGACTCTTTTCCAGTAAAACCCTAAAGGAAGATGGAGTTCATCTGCTTTATGTATGCAAGAAATGGCTTTTCAAACAGAAACTCATGCTGCGTTTGTTAATTGCTTTTGTACTTGCTCCAAAAAGGAGAGACTAAATAGTTGGGTCATTGCACATTCTGTGTGTATGTCCACTTCTCTTTGATCACTCATGGGAGTGTGGTTTCTTGCTGGATTTAAAATAGAGATGAGATTCTCCTCATGAGAAGAGTGCCTGCCATGCCATGGATGGGGGAGCTGGTGTTCTGATAGCATGGCTTTTCTTGGGCTTCTTGTATAAAAAAGAGTCCTCTGTATGGGCTATCACTGCACGCTGACTTCTACCACATCCTGTGGTAATTCAGCATGTATTACTTAAATTTCCAGTTACCATATCTAAAAAACAGGATCAATATTAGCTTCTCATAGGGAAGGTGAGTTCTGGGGCTCCATCCATAGTTTTTCTAAGGGCTCAAATCACCCAATTGAGAAGGCATCCTGAATTCTCACTTGCTGCTAAGCAGTCACCAAGCAGCTCTGAGCCCAGAATTTCAGAGGGAACACAAACTGTGCATGGACACTGGACAGACCTGTTGATAATCTTGAGGGGAACCACTGTGGAAAACTACTGGTTTTGGCAATATAGGCAATATAGCAATGGTCTATGCATGTTAAAGTTCCCTAGCCTTACAAGGTCCCAAAGTCTGTGCATAACTGCAGCAGCTTCAGAAGGAAAGGGAAAGTACAATCTGGACAATATCTGGACAGTATCAAATCAGCAGCAGTAGCTGCATCAGTCACCTTACCAGTAAAATGTGGGGATGCCTTTTCTGGTGCATAATTCCTCAGCAGATGGGGGCTATCAGGGAAGCTGTCAAAAAACTTCTGAAAAACAGGGTGGCTGATTTCCTGAAGGCCAAACAATTTGTTTCAACACAGCTGCAGTGGGCTTATTTTCTGTCACTCTATCCACTTCATTTGGATCCAGATGGAAATGGGCTATGAGTGTTGTGTTTAGTAAGTATTGCTGCTTTGGAAGGTCAAGATCACAGACAGAATTTTTCCAGAGAAGCTACAAAAATCCAAGGGTACTCAGTACAGGTCCCTGACAGCCTCTTTCTTTACTCTTAGATAAAAACTTTTGGCTAAGGCAAACTGAACACAAATTAGGACAGTGCTAGAAACATGCCTTGAAGTCTGAGTCACACACACACAAAAAAATCAAAAATGCTGAAATTTTGACTTCTTAGTTACAAGCAAGGATGGGTTTACTGCCTGGAGTAAAGAGTGTTGAACCTCGTTAGCACAGAAACAGAGTGGAAAGGGTTGTGGAAATTTCAAAAATCATTATAGTGGACTGTTGTCTTCTCTGCCACAAGTGCTTCAGCTCTTCTTCCTTTTCAAAATTAGATGTGCAGCACTGCTGAGATACTTCATGACACATGTCTGAGGATGGTTTGATCGACACAGTTCTGCCACATCTATATTTCATAGCTGTTATAGGCAGTGGTAAAAGACTCTTGTTTCCAAGTAAGCGTTTTGAAGTTGGTGAGGTCCAATTATGACCACAGTTGGATCACGTAGTCTGAGCTGATGCCTGGAAGAACTTCTGCTTTGAGACAAGCTGGTGGTCTTAAGGTGCAATGGCACTGACAGATGAGAACATGAAGTAATCTGAAGTGCCTTCTTCACTGTGAATATACTTTGTTCTTATACAGTCCTGTCTTCCTCTTTATTTGATGATCAGAAATTAATTTCACACTTTAATGCTCACTTACTTCTGTGCTGTGGTGTCTCTCTGCAAGGAAAAAGTAATCAAATAAGAAAAAGGCACTTTTTAACTCCCCCTGAGATGGGCCTGTTTGCCACCTCCCTGCACTGTGGTCTTCTGAGGTAACAAAGGAATAACTCTAGAGACCAATAGTGTGATGATGTGAGCTTAAGGCAATGCATATCCACCATGCCTGTAATCTAGAAATCACTACTATCAAAATAATAACAGTTAATTTAATTTTGGTCTTGTGTTGTCAACCATACCACCTCCACACTTTTCAGGACAAATTAAGGTTTTTCCTTTGCTCTTTAATGGGCTGAATAGGGATACTGAAGGTTATAGCACCACATGTTTGTGTGTTTTTTTCCCTTGGAGGACATAAATTCTTTTCAGCGATTTGCATTTGAAATGTTAGTGGCCTAAAGATATCTTTTCCTAATGCAGTGGATTAAAAACCAACAGAACACATCTTGCAAATGCTGGGCTTTGCAGTATACAGTGAATAATTCCTTTTACTCTTAGGGTTAGAAGTTCTTACAGCAGCCCAAAATATGGCATCAAAGCACACTAATATTCTTTCCAGGGGAAGAATGTTGCAGCTGTCTAGCAGCAAAAATATAAACCAGGAACATTACATCTGGCATTTTCAAAGCTGGTGAGGGTGTTTACTACTAAACATAGGAACTACAGTGCACAAGTACAATTGTACTGGGTCGTCTACATCTTTAAGTACCTATGCCATACTGAAGAGCTGACTCATGTTGGAAGAGTGTGAGTATGGCTGATTTCTTCCTGGAATACACGCACCCGAGTGCCAACAAACTTTAGCTTAAGGACTTACTGAGCTGAATCATGGAATTGGTTTTGCTAGAAGAGATCTTTAAGATCATTAAGTACAGCTGTTAACTCAGTGCTTTCAGGTCACCACTAAACCTTGTTCATAACTGCTACATCTGCATGTCTTTTAATTACCTTCAGGAATGGTGATTCCACCATCTTCTTAGGCACTCTGTTCCAGCGCTTTAAAACCCTTTCTGTGAAGAATTTTTTTCCAAATATCTGATCTAAACCTCCTTTTGTGCAACTTGAGGCCATTTCCTCTTGTCCTATCACTTTTTATTTGGGAGAGCAGACTGACCCCCACCTTGCTACAGCCTCATTTTGGATAGCTGTAGGAAGTGATAAGGTCTCTCCTTCTCCTTTTGCTTTTTTTTTTTTCCCAGGCTAAACAACCTCAGTTCCCTCAGCCACTTCTCCTAAGACTTGTTCTCTAGGCCCTTCACTAGCTTTGTTGCCCTTCTTTGGACACACTCTATCAAGGCTGTATCTAGACCATGGTGGTTAATAGACTTCAAAAGATATAGTTTAATAAAAGTCTCCACTGCTTTTTGAACCCTTTTATTCCCTACAATATCTTGCAGCATGGTGTTCTGCAGGTTTATTTTGAGGTATGTGGAAAGTTCCCTCTTTTGTATTAAATCTTGTGTTTGGGTATTGTCTTTGGACCTATTTTTTGTTACATGAATTATTGAGTAATTATTCCTTAATCCCTTTATTTTTATGGACTTGGATATCTGCAAGTGCCTCCACTAGTATTTGCAGCCTCTCGAAGATGACAAGGCCAAATTCTGCTCTAAGTGGCTCTTGTGCATCCCACTGGACAGCAGTGGATGTATGCATCACAGAAGCACACAGAGACTGGACTTTCTCTTGGAAGCCCCTCACATTAGGCATTCAGAGAAGATTAGCATGACTCATATCCTCAGGAACAAACAGCATAGCTTTGTTTTTGAATGCCAATGCTTTGTTTCCCTGATGTTGTTCTGAGCTGAACAGGGGAGTATCTGTGAAAGTCATTGAAAATCACCTTACAAAAGTATTGAAAAGCTGATGCCTCATCCTCTCAAGGGCAGAATTAGAACAGGGACACATGTCATTTGATGATAGAAACCACATACAGACAATGTTTTTACACTTACAAGCTATAAGCAGTTACCATATCTATATTCCCTTCCCCTCTACCCTCACAGTCTCGGAACAGATTTGTTGCCATTGTGACCTTAAACCAGGCATCAAGGCAAAGATATTCCTCAAAAACATTTCAAACCTGGAAATTTGTAGGCTCAAAAAGGTGCCTGAAGTTCTCCATTTGTGGATCCAGATGCTAAATACAGTCAGAGCTGAACAGATCCCACCCAGTAGTGGAAGCTACAAGAGGGTACAAGAGATTAATTCAATCTTGAGACATTTGCAAGGGCATGCTTTTACTTTGGGTCAGTGATTTCAGTGCTGACATTTCCATCACCATTTGCTATGTGAACTCAAAGCTAGACTTCACTCAGTGTCCTGTGCAATTGTGTTGAAATAAAGTATGAATGGTTGCATTATGGGATGAGACTGAGGTCAGAGAGTGCACAATACTTCTTCAGGTTTGGCTTTGAGAACTTTGGACAATATGCCTGGGAGCTATTTGAAATACCACACTCACCTCAGTAATTTCTTCCACTTAATAGGATAAAATGTAGAGCTCTGCTTTGATGTCAATAGATACCATACCACTTCAAGATGTTTGTGGTGGGCTGACCCTGGCTGGAGGCCAAGTGCTCACCGAAGACACTGTCACCCTCCTCTTCACCTGGGCAGGGGAGAGAAAACATAACAAAAGGCTTGTGGGTAGAGATAAGGACAGGGAGAGATCACTTGCCAATTAATGTCATGGGCAAAACAGACTCAGCTTGGAGAAATTAGTTTAGTTTATTACCAATCAAGTCAGAGTAGGGTAAGAAGAAATAAAACTAAACTATATACACCTTCCCCCCACCCCTCCCTTCTATAAAACTAAATTTTATATACCCCTTCCCCCCACCCCTCCCTTCTTCCCAGGCTTAACTTTACTTCTGTTTTTCTCTACCTCCTCTCTACCTCTACTTGCAGTCAGTTCATCACATGTTGTTTCTGCCACTCACATATTCTCAATCATTTATCTGAATGCAGTTGCTGCTGCACTGTTTTTTATCCTCAAATTCTTAACTATGTTATCCCAGAGGTGCTACCCCCATCACTGATGGGCTTGGCCAGTGGCAGGTCCATCTTGGAGCCAGCTGGCATTGGCTCTGTTGGATACAGGGGAGGCTTCTTGTCACAGAAACCATTTCTGGAGTCTCACCCACACCCTGCTACAAAAACCTTGCTGTGCAAACCCAGTATATTGTTTTAAATCCAGCTTTCTGTTTGCTAACTGCACACAGGGTGCTAGATCCTTGTTCCCTGCACACTTTCCATCATAGTTGAAAGCCTATTTCTGCTTTGCAAAAATTAATAAGGGAAATAATGTTATTACCATAGATCCAAAGAAGGATCGCTCTGATCCAGGCAAAAAAGTCAGTGAGTGGGTGGAATTTACAATAAAAATGATATTGTTTTAAATCCAGCTTTCTGTTTGCTAACTGCACATGGGGTGCTAGATCCTTGTTCCCTGCATACTTTCCATCATAGCCTATTTCTGCTTTGCAAAATTAATAAGGGAAATAATGTTATTACCATAGATCCAAAGAAGGATCACTCTGATCCAGGCAAAAAAGTCAGTGACTGGGTGGAATTTACAATAAAAATGGACACTTTTTCCCCTTCCTCCTCAGGAGAAAAGATAACCTCAATGAACCCTGTAGTACAAGCTTTCCAACAGGCACCCTCTGTGTGTCCTGCCAGTGCTCTCATTTCTAGATATTGTCTATCTTACCTGCTAGCTCTGAGGGAAGACAAAACCCTTATTCTGCTGACTTCTAAATTGCTCCTTCTACTCATGTGCAATGAGAACTGGTCTCAAGCCCCTGTTTTTGCTGACAGTCCATTATGTGTTTGGAGGCCATTATATCTGCTCTACAGGCCATATGGAGCCATGCAGCTATAGGGAAGTGTAAGAATAAGGAGGATAAATTTTGCATAGCTTTGCATGCTTGCAGCAAATACCATTGTATGAACAATCATTTCCACAGCAGCATCTTTCCCAGGGGAAACCTGTAAAGTGTGAAAGACTTCCCACTCATCCTGTTATCGATGCCCTTGTATTGATTCCTTCATCACTGCTGCTGCTCTGAGCTACTTCACAGGCAGCACAAAGTCGAATCATACTCTTCAGCTATATTTCTTTGACAAAGGAACTTGCTTCAGTCTGAAGGATTTAAGCAATAATGGAAGCTGAAAGAAAGTGAAAAGAAGGAGCTCTGCTGTTTATTAAGGCTGGTGTTTATCTCCGTAAGGTAAAATTATCATCCAAACACTCCCTACAGACAGACTTAGGTCTTGATTTGCTAATGGCATTATTGTGGACTCAGAATATCCTAGAAAGAGAACAAACCTCTTCCACAAAAGAGATGTGATTGAAAATGTCTCTTCAGGAACCATAATGGATAGTAAAGATTGTAATGACTAGCCTGTAAGCTGTGAAAGCAGCTCTTCTCTCTGACTGGGGGAATGTAAAACAGGCATCATTGTCTTTTAAATTGCAGTCAGTTCTGTGAGCATACATAAAAGCAAGAATGGAGGAGAGCAAACAGTTTCACTGCTGTTGCAGTGATTCCTTTATACCTTAAAACATTAGACTGAATTCTGTATAGATCCCCAGATACCTGTGTGGCTGTTTTTCACATATCTCAAGCATTTTAAGACTCGCTACTAATGCGTCACAGAGAATGAATTCTTCATTAATTTGGTGAACAGTAAATACATACACTCCCTTCTTGCTGTTCAAAAACATTAAACTGACTATTTTTTTCAGGCCTCATTTTAATCAGATGGGACAACACAGAAAGTGAGGTTGGGTAAATTTTCAGTAGATTACAGATCCCTTCTTAGCCCTTACTGTTCCTTAGCCGAACCTTGCTTTCCATTTCTGGGTACATCACTTGCCCTGCTTATGCAGTTTTAAGCCCTATTCTCAGTCTATGCCCCTTTGGCTCAGACCTGACAATTAAGCAGGTTCCTGCTTAGGCTGCAGAATCCTGCTAATGTGATCTTCAGCCCTCAGCAGCAGTTCCTGGGCTGGATGAGAGGAGGGCTGGGCAAACCTTTCATTTGTTGCAATAACAAACTGTGTGAGAGTCCTGCGGGTGATTCATGGGGTGGCACTAATTGTACTGGCTACAAGATAAGTTGCACCCTTGGTGAGAGATTACCCCATAAATCACTGTGGGGAGGTCATTTGTTTGATTTAATCAGTTAGGCCTGCCCATTTTATTAGCAATCTCCTGCTTCCTTTCTTTTTCTTTTTTTTTTTTTTCCCTTTTTTAAATGTATCTCACCAAAGGGAACAGCCACAGTTGCATGTCTTCTCTCATTCCTTGCTCCAACCTATGCATCTCTGTGTCTCTTGCCCAGCTCCCACATTTTTTAATCTCAATCTTCTCACCAAGTGCTAATTTCCAGTCAGTGATCCCTTTGGTTGCATCTTTTACCCAGGGTCTTTGAAGCTATTTACAAATATATAGGAGTTTTGGCTCTAAACCCTTGTGCTTGCCTCATTTTGTAGGTGGAAAAGCTAGGATATACATGGCTAAGGAAAACATTTGTCCAAATTTGGGATGCTGGTATTTTACACCACAGTCAGTGATGTGCCAGGAACTTGTACAGGCTGGACTACTGTACAGCTGCTTTGGATGCTGATTATCAAAGGTCTGTAGCAAAATAAATCTTACAGTTCTTTGTTGGTCACCTTGTAGTCATTTGCCTGCTTGTTGTATTTGTTTATATAGTGCCCAAAGACAGGAGAAGGAAAAACTATTTTCTAGAGAGATTTCACAGCAGGACACAAAGGCAAACAATGCACTCTGAGCCAGGAGGTGCTTTTCATGGACTCTTTCTACAGGCTGGAAACAGAAAGCAAGTGTACCCACAGACATTGCAACCTCTTCCCCTGCTTTCCTAGTGGCCTTCTTGTCTGTGCTTGAGGCCATCATGACCAGACCTGGCCTGCTCTTCTCCTTCAGGTATCATGTGACTGTGTCCTGGCCAGTGAGGGCACAGCCTTGCCAGCTCTTCTGTCACCCTCACTAAGATGCCTACTCCTTGTCAGACCACGTTATGAGTATGTTCCAACCAGTCACTGAATGGATGCAACAGGAGCAACCTCCTTTAGACAATTGGAGACAAAGTACTAGGAAAATTTCTGGTCTCAAAAAAGCCTGTGGAGTGGAGACAAGTTGTGGATTATATGGCTTCTGACAAGCTATTTTCGGTGTTTTATATTTTTCTAGTCTTCACTCGCAAACTTCAAAGAATGTCACTTAAACTTTGCAAGATTGTGAGCAAAGGCTCAGAAGGCACAGTCACACATTATCACAGGAAGTCTGTAGAGATCCTAGAGAGCTGGGTTCCCAAAATCTGTGGCTATAGGAAATCACTGAGCATTGATAAATGGTTTCTTGCATGTCAAAGCAGGACTGCCCACCTGAAGACCGCTGGCTTTCTGTACTTTGAGTGGTGCACTGTGTAACCACAATGACCTGATTCAAAACTGGTAAAACTTGGGTTATCATGCAGATGCTACATTTTGCTTTTTGTGACTGTTTCAAATGGGAAAATGAACAAAACCACGCTGAAAGTCTGACAAGAGCATTTTTTGCATTGTAAGAGCTGAGGGAAGATTTTGTTTTCTTTTTTTAATTGTTTTTAAGTGAAAGCCTCAGTTCTATGAATAATATATGATCTCCAAAGTCAACCACTGTGTGGTCTGCCTCTGACTTTCTACTAAATCAAGTTGGTGTTTGCTGTGAAGCTCACATTTTCTGATCAAAAATTATAAGCCTTGTCTCCCAATTATATGTATGATAATTGTGCACATAAAATCTTGTCTGTGCAAAAAAGATACTTATGGATGTAATACTTTTTTACATAAAAATGTAGGTGTAGCTAAATGTGTACAAAGGTTTGAATTAAATATTCTTTAGTTGGGCAGTTTCAGTATGAATTTATTACTGGTAACTGTTATTCTGATATTACACATGAGGATGACACAACTATCAGTCTATCTTTCTACTCAACACTTATAAATAACAAATAGATTTTCAATTCTGTTATTAAAAAATAACAAGGACATTAAGCTATTAACTCCATTAATTAAAGCTAATAATTCACTTCATTAGCATGGCAAAGAGACTTGGTATGAGATAAAAATCAGTCATACAAATAAAAGGCTTATGCTTCTGGAGGAACCATTAACAATAATAAAACAAAATCAAGGAACCAAAATATGCTAAAAAAATCTTTGTTTAAAGAGACAGGTTGAAGGAAAATTAAGAAAATGACCTCAGAGTTGTATGCTCATTCCTGAATCACTTTTATGCCACCTTCCCTGCAATGTTGTGGGGTTAGAAACAGCTTCAGTGAGAATGACTGTTGACTGGCTGCTGTGAAAGGGCTTTTCCAAATTGTCATGAAACATTTAAAAACCCAAACAAACCAGGGGAGGAAAACAGCTCCTGCACAGCCTAAAAAATAGTCAAAGTGGAATGATACCATAAAAGCAGCTTATCTTAATCACGTCAGATCCTGGTCCAAACACAAGTTGGTTGTACCTGGGGCTAGAGCCTGAATGTCAGCACAGTATTGTTTTCCCTTGGAGTTTTCTCCACCAGTCTCAATTTGAATCTTCCCCAATTTACAGCTGGAGTCCTGAAACTGTCTTGAACCATGGTCTTTGAAACCTATTACTCCATTACACTGGCAAAGGGCGCTAGTGGGCCTTTATGTGATGAAAACTTTAGGAGCACATCACTAACTTTGTTTCTAGGAGACCTTTTAGCTTTGATTTGCAATGGCCCACTGCTTCCAATATATCACAGTAATTGAAAGTTATACTGCTGATAGTAATAGGTACTGAGAGCAAGTGGTGTAGATGTGCTTTTTTATCACCTGGTACAGAGAGAAGGGAAAGAATGTCATGTTGACTCTCTGGAAGCTTACATGAATATAGTTCATGGCATCGGTATCACCCCTCAACAAACATTCTTGTTAACCATCCAAAGCTTAGTTTCATCATTGAGCTCAAGTGTGGAAAGCTCTGGAAGGTGTGATCTTCTCCTCATGATTAATAAATTTGGGCAAGTCACCCAAAGCAACAAGCAGATCCTAACACAACCACACTCAATCCACAGCTCTTTCTTCAGGAAGCAGCCAAGAAAGCTTATAACCCACAAAGTGTTTCTAAGGTACTACCAGGAGAATTTGACCTAAAATTCACATCTAAACTTTCAAAAAATTAAGAAGTTAAAAATCAAGGAGAATTCCCTTGGAACATAGGAATATGGTTCCTCTTGTAATACAGTCTTTTAGCCTATATTCTTCTTACCCATTTAGCACAGAAAGAAAAGAGAATATATTGGTTTAGCAAATATGACTACAAATAGAAAATCCTGTTCATGATAACATTTTTACTTTTGGAAATGAACAAAGACATCATTCTCTACCCAGACATGCACTGGGAATTCTGTTCACTATTGACATGGCTTTAATAGTTTGCAATGAGCAAAACTACCTTGTAAATTGCCTTCCAATCTTATTGAAATAGCCTGATACAAACTGCACCCTAATTGCTAAATTAGGACTGTGTTCTTTGCTGAGCTAATTTCCTTGCTAAATGGGCATGTGGTGTGGCAGTTAAGGGCTTTTTATCAGGTTATTACAATGAGGGATTATATGGTTTCAATGTAATTGAATTTTAACGAGGACAACTCTTAAGCAAATACACCTCCATAAATGATGCAGCACTGATGTTATGCTGCAAAAGTGAAGGTGACCATTCAGTGGAGCCAGCTGGACCTAGAGGAGTCCTTAAGGCTTTAATCTAAAGCAGCAAGGAGGTCAGTTTGTTTTGTTTTGTTTTGTTTTTTTACACAGTATTCTTAGCCTTGTCTCCATTTTTGGCCAAGCTGCAGAGTCCACTGGATTTGAAAGAGACTCCTGCTTTCATTTCAATTATCTCAGAATTGCTGAATGGGATTCTCTACTCTGCAAGTCCAGCTTGATTGTAATTCATTCTTTTTTAGATGTACCTAGTAACAAATCTGGCAATGAAAGCAATTCACATTCAGCAGTCTTAATGGCCTACAGCAGATATAGGAAAACACGGAATACATTGCAGAGTTCTTGTCCATGTGTAATGAGAGTCTTCTGCCAGAAAGCACAGGTTGAATTCTAGTGGTGGGTTTCAGGTGATAAAACTTTCCTGGAGGAGCATAAGTGTTATTTTTGTACGTGGTAATGCAACAGGTCTGACTTCCCCCAAAGACAATTTCTCACTGAGGGGTGAAGCACTGGGAGATTACTGTGTCCATAAGACTATGGAAAAGAAAAATATCTGCCTTAAAATATGCTCTGATTAAGATTAAAATAAAACTCAGCTATGCTGATTATTGAGGAGGAAGAGGAAGATATGTGATGTTACACAACATCTGTGATGGGATATCAAAAAGACAAGGCAAACCCAGATATGTACCTTTCACCACCAGCAAAGCTAACCCTAGAAAGCAGGGTTTACAATAGCATTACTTAGCCACTCTGTACATGTAGTAGATGGGACTAATGCGGGGCAAATGAGTGGCATAAGGACAAATGAGTGGCATACAACCCGTTTCTGAAATACTGTGAAACAGATAATTTGATAATACAAATGCAAAGATAGTTTGGGAAGCTCAAAAATCCCCAAGACGCAGAACACTCAGATTAGGTGAGACGTCAATGTTTGTCAGCAGGGACTGCAGCTATTTCCACTTATGAATATGGAAATAAACCAAGCCATCCTCCAAAAATGAAATGCCTTGATAAGCTCTATAGCTATTGTGTTTTAATTGTTGCCAGCTCTGATAATGGCACCTGCTGTGTACCTCTGCAATCACAGTGCACTGGAATGAGCTAATGACTGCAGAGCAGGCTAGCCTGAAGCCACTGCAGGTGTACACCTTATTGAAGGTCTCGTGGGGAGAGAGGTGCAAAGAGGAGCAAAAGACTTCTGAGACGAAGCTGCTGGAGCAGAGAGGGTCATCAGCATGGGTCTGTTTTACCCAAAGGAGGTGCATACACATAAAAGCTATTTGCTTGGCAGCTACCTGCCTCGTGTGTGCACGGACATAAAACTGGCTGTAACGCCATGATATGCTCAGATGCAGAAATATGTCTGACAACAGTTACCATAATGAGCTTATTAGACACTGCTCATTGCATCCTTGAAAAGCAACCCAAGCCCAGTTCTCACTGAACCACGGTGAGTTCAGCATCACAGTGCTGATATGAGAGAAAATATGCTGGTGACAGCTGCCTTCATCCTCATTTTCCATTACTAGATTAAATGCTTGCTGAGAATAAAGGATCACCCCTGTCCTGCCCTATCCCTAACCACATGGCTCTGGAGACTCCTCAAAGGAGGGTTATGGAGCACAACAATAAAAGAGCTCAAGGGGAGGAAAGAAGAATAAACTCAGAATTGTTCTAGTGATCTATCTCAGGATGACTTCAAATATTATGACATTTTTTGAGGCATTTCAAATACCTAATCATTAAATTACAGGTGATCCCAGATCAGATGGCAGCACCACTTAGTGGTCAAGACATCAGGAAACCTGGACACTTTCTGTGCTACTGATGGGTTGTGCACCCTGGAGAAAGTCCTTTCACCTCTCACTGTCCCTGTTTTCTTCCTACCCTTCTATTCAGGCATATGTTAAGGTTAAAGCTGTCTGCCTATGTGAGCAAGGTGTTTAGAGGCAAACATTCTCCTAGTGTGCTATGTCTCGTGCCACTTGCTGAGAAGAGAAAATATTTCTAAATCTGCCCAGTAAATCTGTGATTTTATCTTTTCATGGTAAAACTTCCCTATGTTCCTAGGAGCTGCCTTAGGCTTCCACTTCTACCTTTGAATCCTACAGTCTTTTATAGTTCACCACCTTCCTTGGGTCCTTCTACCAACTTTGTTAGTCCTCATCTGTTCCTAGTGTTTGATACAGTAAGCATTGTACGTGTTAATGAAACTTTGTAGCTTTCTGGGAGCATCAGTGACTTCCCTTCATAAAATTCTCTAGAAAATTGGACACATGGGAACCAGGCAAATGTAGTATGTCTGATCTGCCTTGAAACTGGTTCTGTTTAGGTTCTTGGTCTCTGATGACTGCTGACTCCTAAAAATGAACATTGAGCAAATGCATAAGGAAGAGGCAAAGAAGAACTCAGCGTATGGTGCTGAGTGTTTCTCTGGAGCAGTGTTTCAGACCTAGACAATGTTTGCAAAAAGCACCATCATCGCCATCCGAGGGATTTTTGAAGTGAATTGAAATTACATTTCTCAGTGTCTAGAAGGTATAATAGCTAACAAACCTACCACATGGCAGGATATAAGCCTGAGACTTGCATTGTGAGTTTCTGCTACCAAACATTGTTTTAGCACAATATCCTTTCTTTTTGCCAGCTGTAAAGTGTTAGTTTCTAGTGATGCAGTGACTAAAGGACACCATGCTGCCATTTATCCAGATCTGGCCCTCACAGTTTCATCAGAGAAGTAAATGTTTGAATATACATGGAAACTGAAGTAACCTCTTAACCTTGAAAGTGCTCTTCGCGAGAGGAGAAATTAGACACATTGATTCAAGCTCTGTGGGAAAAGTTTGTGCTTCACTTAGTTTGTTGGCATATCAAACCGACACTCTAAAAATAGAGATGCCACAAACAGTTAATAATAACAACCCAGCCCTGTCCTGCAGAGATGTTAAGCCTCTCATCAGCTCATTCCCCAAAGCACACGCACCTCTCGCTTTCATTCTTGTTCCACGCAAGTGCCATTGCATCAAGCATGTTGTCTGTATTATGTAGCTGTGGAAATAAAGCTTCCTTCTGTTTTGACAATTCGATTACACACCCATTTACTCTGGGTGTAATTTCAGAGGCTCACTCCAGCTCAGAAGTGCTGTGCTGCAGAGAGGGAGTGTGGGGAGCAGCTGAAGCACACAGCTCCGTGCACCCTTGCTCCTCTCCATGACCACAGCCTGGGGGGCTCTGCTCCACTCTCATCTGCAGGAGTGCTCATCAATAGCAGCATCTTTGCTGCATGTAACAGCATATGCTGTGCTTTGACCTTTCCTTGCCTATCTAAATAAAGGTGGATGTATAGCGGATAAATCATGTAGTGCCAGTTTTTAATCTGTTTTATGTGCCTGGATACTTACTATTGAAGAAATAAAAATGACAAAAAATCTTAACTCATTATTTTAAACTCTTAGCAGGTCCAGCCCTAAAGATATTTGACATTTAACACCTTGCAGCTGACCTAGTCTGGGTCATACAATCCATCATTATTTCCCATCCACATGGGCTAGATTTAGTTGAGGTGGTTTTTCTTTTGGTTTGTGTTTTTTTTTTTGTGTGGTTTTTTTGTTTGTTTGTTTGTTTGTTTTTTAGGTTTTGTTTTCATTTTTTGATCAATTTGCACTTAGTAGAAGATGAAATTAAACCTTCAGTGCTGTCTCTAGTGCAGTCCAGGTTCACTAGAGGTGTTGGCTTAACAAGGAAAGTATTTTTTAAAGTACCCTTTGCACAAGGTTACACCTTTCCTTCTATGAAAAGCACCAATCATATGTGAAAGACTCTAATTTCAGTTTAATTGAAAGAAGGGACATGAAAGCCTGGAGTTTTAGAATGGAAAGATGCTTATTTCAAGCTTTTCTGAAAGACTTGGGTTCAGGGTGGTATGAAAGTTCAGCTTAAGAGCAGATCTGAAAGCCTTTGGTCAGTTCCAAATATTTAATTTAAATAACTTCAAATGGGCTCTAGTATACTTAACACAAATCTGTCTGGATTTTAGCTGGCTAGTGAAGTAATGATGAGAAAAGTGCTGCAGATGTCTAGGTACTTGGGGAATGGGACTAATATTTATGAAGCTCACCAGAGAGAGTACATTTAAATTAAATACTTTTAAAGCTTTGGCACACTCAGGGTGCCTGTCTCAGTGAAGAAAAATCCATCACTCTGCTAGATGGCCAGTGTCTTCAAGTGCCTGAAGTTAAGTCCCTCTGCAAGGTGGCTGAATACCTTCTCCTTTTGGTACAAGAAGTGAGCCTCAAAAGTATTGAAAATTTAACTTTGTGTTGTGAAGAAACCTCAGCCAACATGTTCAGCTTTTGATAGAATGCTGGTTGATGTGTTTTGAATAACACTTTCCTGGTCAGGCTGCAAAACTCGCTTGTATCAGTACTGTTTATTTGAGAACTGAAAGCAACTCACTGTGGCCAGTAGAGATGAAGTTGCCTTGTTGTTCAAGTGTCATGATGGATGTCGTCAGAAGCTGGACTTATGGTGGACTGGGTTTTCTTCTGGAGATGGTTCTTTCTCTCCATCAGGAAAGAGGCTCCAAACTCTGTTTTCTAGATATGTAAAGCTGTGATAAATGGTGAATAGTGTTTCTGGTGCTTGAATAATTTGAAAAACAGGTGATGTATAAACAGCTAAGCCAGGTTTCCATAATGTTAGACTTAATAATTTGACAAGAAAAGAACAGACTATGTCTTTATTGACAACTTTGCCTGCACAAAAGGCAAAATTGCATTATTTGGGCTAGTCTTATTTACTATAAAGCATCAGCAAAGGCTTATGTACTATTGATGATAAGGAGAAAGAAAAGCTCTTTCAAACAAGACTTTAAATGACTTCTCATTAAAAAACAAACAAAGAAACAAATAAAAACAAACAAATAAAACCCTTCCTATTTCTGTACTCACTTTGTTTTGATATTTTTCTGAATCTTCCAAGTACGTTCTACCAAGACAGAAAAAGATCTTCTCAATAAGTGGAAAAAATAGCATGGTATCTTTCCAGTACTTGGTTCGAGCACCCCAGAGGAGCAGCATTAGTCACAAGCCATTAGAATAACTAGCCTGAACTGCTCTGTGGCTGCAGTGGAGCAGGAACTGAGGACTCGAGGCAGAATCATGCAGTGCAAAGCACAGCCCTTCTGGCAAAAGCAAAATAAATCCCCAAGTCCCCAGTAAATATTGTTTGCATATATAGTTCACCACGGCTGGCTACCAGGAGAAATAAAACATGTGGAAGACAGACCTTTTTACTGACGGTACACAGCTTGACTTAGATAATAAAAGATGATGGTACAGGATCTAGAGCAATAAACAACATATTTTAATGAATAATTTTTTTTGAAATAACAGAACACAGATGCTCTTTCCATCAGCAATCTGTTGTGCTTCTAACCTCAGCCTGGATTTGTTTATATTACCTTTACACTAGGAGATTTTAGAGGTGTTGCTATGGCTTGTGGTTGCCAGTATACCTGGAAAGTGGATGCTTGTTAGCACCTTTGCACCTGAAATGCAAAAAAAGAGTAATCAGGAAGTCAATACAGAGGAGAGGATAATCAGATCTTATTTGTCTTGGCCCACTGTGGGTGATTGAAACATACATTAGCCTAGACAGAGTGGACATAAGGGTACTTCAGGGACTCCCTGTGATCTGTTACTTTATTTGTAGCCTGAAGCTTCTGGACAACTGAGAAGCTCAGAAAGATCAGTGGAAAATCATTGTATGGTGAGTGCTTCTTGCCTTCTTCAGGGGCTCCCTGTGATCTGTTACTTTATCCGTAGCCTGAAGCTTCTGGCCAGCTGAGAAGCTCAGAAAAATCAGTGGAAGATCATTGTATGGTGAGTGCTTCTTGCCTGTTCTGTGGACCAATTTAGAGATTTTAAACATTTTTATTGAAGGTTATTTTGGTGGGATTTGATTTGGGGTTTATGCTTGTTACTAAAAGTTGTTTTTTTTTTTTTCCAGTCAGTACAGAAGGTCTGGTTGCCTTCTTGAAAGTGTTCTTTGCAGCTACTAAGCTTCACAACATAGCCATAGAATCATTTCTGTTGGAAAAGACCTTTAAGATCATCAAGTCCAACCATTGACCTACCTCTGCCAAGCGCACCACTAAACCATGTCCCTACTAAGCTTCTCATCTACACATCTTTTAAATAACTTCAGTGATGCTGACTCTACCACCTCCCTGGGCACCCTGTTCTAGTGTTTGATAACCCTTTCGGTGAAGGTTTTCCTAATATCCAACCTAAACCTCCCCTGGTGCAGCTTGAGGTCATTTCCCCTTGTGCTATCCCTTGTTACATGGGAGAAGAGACCAACCCCCACCTCCCTACAATCTTCCTTCAGGTAGTTGTAGAGGGTGAAAAGGTCTCCTCTGACCCCCCTTTTCTTCTGCCTAAACAATCCAGTTTCCTCAGCTGCTCTTCATAAGACTTGTTCTCTAGGCCCTTCACCAGTTTTGTTGCCCTTCTTTGGACATGTTCCAAAACCTCCGTGTTTTCCTTGTATTGAGGTGCCTAAAACTGAATGTTGTGAATTGGGTATATGCTGCTGATTCCTGGCTTTGGTCAGACACGTTTTTTATTGACTCAGGAAGGTCTGAAACGCAGGAATTCACAGTTATTTGATAGTTTCCTTCTCCTTTGTATACAGGTCTGCTTTTCCTTGTAAGATCATCAGTTTGGGGAAGGGGAAGAGAAGAGATGCTGGCATAACCCATTGTCTAGGCTGAGAACAGGTCCTGATCCCTTTCAAGGCCAGAAGATGATGTCTTTACTCAATAGGACTTCATTTTTCCTGTTGTCTTTGTACAAGACATCAGGCTGAGCTGTTGTGCAGGGAGTGGAAAGAAAGGGAAAGTGCTCCTTGCCCTAAACTCATACCTGGGGGCAAGGTGAGTAGTTAAAGATGTCATATGAGCTTTATATTTCCTGCATATAAATCCTTGCAAGTTGAAACAGAGTGAATGTGTGTGATGAAGAAATAGCAGAAAACTGTAGAAACAGTATTTCGCTCAGCCCAGCTTCACAGGTCAGCAAAATACAAAGCCAGGTCTATTTGCAGAATAAGAACTTTGTTATTTCACAGTTTTCTCCCCAAGGCTTACACAAACTGAAAACCCCTGGGAGTGTATGTTAAGAGGGCTGATAAGGGAAAAGCTTTCCTTCTATGGTCCTTGACACCTGGGAAGGGGATGGTGAGTTTGAATTTTTATTATTTTTTTTTTAGGGTGAGGGAAGTTTACAAGTGAGGGATGAAATTGGGGGTTGGAGGGGAAAGGAGGTGCTGTTGAAGAGTAATCTATTCTTTTTCTCCTTCCAGACCTTAGTTCTCAATCCATCCTGAGCCCAGAGATGATAATAGAGAGCTTTCACATGCAAATATGTCAATTTATTTCCACAATAGAAAACCAGTGAGGGCTGAAAAAGAATCCACTGTAATGCTGACGGTTGCATTGTTCCAAAACCACTCTGCTCCTCAAATTCAGGAAAGGAAGTCTAATCAAAGGCCATTCAAGTCTCAAAACCGCAGGACTTGCCTTCCTCATCTTCTTCACGCTTATCTTTCTCAAATCTTCCTTCATAGTAAAATCACTGACATGCTCACCTGCTCAGCTCCATCTGACCATATTATATCAAACTTTCTGACAGAGCTGAGAGTGTTTCTTCCATAGCCTGAGAAATGCCTTTAACCCTCTCAACTCTGTGGTGTCTCTGAAGCAGAGAAATGGAGGACAGGGACATATTTATCTATGTTGCTTCCTTTTGCCTCTGGGCACAGGGAGATAGAGTTTAAGAAGGCACATAGGCTCCAGAACTGAATGTTTTGCTTTGAGACCTGCTCTTTGTAAACTAAATGCAACCCTCTTCCCCACACATATGTAAACACAAATGGATGAATGTATTAAAATGTTGTACTCAGACTATGATAAGAAAGCGTTTGGATCCTTTTCTGAAAATAATGCTACTCTCTAATGTGCTTGCAAATATAAGTTAGATAACTAAAGAACCTATTTTATACCATTCAGTTTGACACTCTCAGGCAAGTTGAGATGAAATGACAATTTCTTATGGTGCAGTGAAAACTCAATACAAACACAGTCCAATGTTTGCTCAACTCTGGAAGAAGACTGGCAGCAATTTTTTGTTACCTAAGTTAGATACTCCTGTCTGATAGCATGGAAGTATTTCTAGGTCTGAGATGGCTTGACACAAGTCAGTGGACAGGGTCTGTGCTCAAAATTTTTGTGTCAGTAATTAGCAGGACAGGAACAGGCTTGTGTCCACCCTATCCTCACTTATCAAGGATGAGGAAAGCTCAGGAAGGGGGGAAACGCAAAAATGAGCTTCTGGGGACCCTCTTCTGTCCAGTACTGTAATACAAGTCCTAAAGCATCCAGTTCCTAATGCTCTTACAGAGACTTTGTGTTTCAAGAAGCTTTGCATATGTGGGGAAACCCATTGTAAGCTTCAGAGTTAAGGAAGACACAAGGAAGGATACTGTCTTTACTGTGGCTTTGAAGCTAGTGTTCAAACTAACCTAGACAGTGATAAGCAAAATACAATGTCAGCTTTAGTTTCCCAAAACACAGGTAATCCTTGCTGCTCAAGGATTTTACAGCAATACCTGTGGGGTTTCATTCTGCCTATGCCTTGAACATGTCTTTGTGGAAGCTGAGGTCAGCAGACAGCCTTCCTCTGGGAGATTTGGTTAACATGCTACAGCAAACACAGGAGAGGATCCACGTGGATTTCAGCTGTAGCCTTTTGTTAACACGTTTCAAAGCAAATACAAAGCTTTCAGAGCCTTGAGTTAAGCCCTCTGGGACTTCTTTCTCAACAGCTTCAATAGGTGAGCATTCAGACCTCTCAGTCAAATCAGAGTGTCCCTCTTCAGTGTGTGCACTGGAGAGTTGTAGAAGAGGGGGGAAAGTAGCTTTTTTTTCAACCTCTTCATCCTTTCCAGAGGCCAAGTAGCTATAGAAACCAGGAAGCTGGGCAAGCAGGAGCATGACTCATGATTTTTAAAAAAGGCAGCTGGTGAATAGGGATGGATCCCAACAGTGGGCAAAAAATCTCACCTTCATTCATACAGGAATAGCCTAATAGTCATCAGTGGATGTCCTGTTTCCTCCTACCTGTAGAGGCTTTTCTGTGAGAGAGAAAATAATTGAAAATCAAAGTGATTTAGAAGGTGATTTGCTAGCAGCCAGTCCTAACAGTTTCCAGTCATCCATCATGTGGTTGCGCTTTCTTTTATTAGAAATATTTCTTCACAAGTTTCTTTATACTATAAGTTTTTAGTTGAATGGCCTTTTTTATGCAGATCACAGTGTATCTATTACCCATATATCTCTAAGGGAACCAGTAATTGTTTGCCTAAGTCTGAATGTAAAGAAGACAAACTTACCTGATTATTTGACAGCATCTTCTACTTCTGGAGGATTTCTTCTGTCTTAGTTGCTTTTGATTGTGGAATTTATAAAAAGTCATCTTTTTAATTAGAAAGTGGATTGTTTAAAAAGAAAAAAAAATTGATTCACTGCCAGTTAATTACCAGGAAATGAGAAGCATGTGCTTCCTGCCACAATTAATTAGTCTGCTGGCTATTTCCTAGCTCACATAAACCTGTATCCTAATTATGTGGAGACAGTATCTGCCAGGAAGCATTAGCAGCCAGCCACCAAGGTATGTATGCAGTTCCACAGATTTCATCTGCTGGGTCAGCTGTCAGAAACAAAGATGGTGAAGAACCATTAGATCATCTTATTGCATCCTCCTGGATGGTATTCCTTTTCTCACCTTTAAGGATTCTGTCTGACCTGCACTTAACTGTCTAAAAAAGGGAAAGAGAGTCTATGACTGTTCCTGAGGGGAGAAGAGTATCTTAAATTTTGGGCCATGACCTTGCAGATATACAATTCACGGGCAGTTAATCAGGACTGAAAACGCTGTAAATAATCCTAGAAAAAAGACAACAAAATATCCCATATAGAATTTGGCAAAACTTTCAAAGTACAAGATGAAACGTGGTAGTATGAATTTCAGCCAGATGTATTGCTGTCATGTTTGATACAATTTTATTATATTTTGATCTAAATGTAAGATCAAGAAAAAAAAAATCTTTATTTTTGGTTTATACCTGACAAGAGTGACAAAAGTAGCGATAGGGGATAATCTAGAGACTACTACAGCCTTTGCTTTTGATTGGCTGTTGTCCTTTTCACTGACAACATATTTCTTACTGTTGAATGAGGTTAGGAGCTGAGGCAGACCAGACCCTTGAACCACACGATCTTGACCAGATGTATTCATCATTTAGGCATCCAGAATCAGTTCATTTGCCTGTTAAAATTCTATACATTAAAGATCTTACAATCACACATCAATTTCTGAAGATAAAGCTACAGAGGTTGTGCTGATGCCTTTCCCTAGTGAGAAGTCTGCCTGTCACCTTTCTGCATTTCCTCAAGGAAACTGGAGCCTGCAGACAGAAGGACCAGCCCCATGTGTAAGCAGATACTGCAGGTGAGTGAGCTGACAGCCTGGTGAGACAGTCAGGGAACATCAGTGACAGCAACAGGGATTTGAAGCCTGGGAGATGTATGTGGCACTTCCCAGTTCTGCTTGTGTGCTATAGCTTTACCCTGATGGGTAATGCTCAGAGGAAGAAGAATGCACAGGCTGATTCAAACTGGATGTAACTAGGGTGTACTCACGAGCTGCATTTCATTCTTCCCCTGGGACATGTTTGTAGTAAGTTGACATAAAAGACAGCAAAAGTCTGTTGTGTGGCCAGGTGTGATGGCCAGCCATAGATGTGTGGTGCTGGTGAACTTTTTGAGGAATCTGAGTCTCTGACCTTAAGACAGTGCCAAACCTCTCAGTCTGTAATTTTCACCCACAAGAGACAGATGCTGTATCATTGAGGGTCAGGGGGGAAACTTCAAGCACAACAGCCTGGAGCAGTGCTTTACACTTCCAGAATGACTCCACTGGGCAATGTGTCTGATTAAGCCACAAAAAGTCCTTTTAGCTGACATTTAAGTAATCTAGTTGTGTAATATACCTGAGACCATCATGAGAGGCTTAAGTGTTGATACTCAGTGTGTAACTTATGTTTGGAAGCAATCACCAGGCAAAAGTTGTGTGTTTGAAATAAGATACAAAATAAGCCAAGAGCCTTAATTTGTATTTCACAATGGAAGTGGCCTTCTTTTGAGAGCAATTCATAATTCCAGATGCTAAGGCATCCCTTGACATTCATTTTACTGTAATTTTGATTATCTAAACAGATATTTCACTAAGCCACCACACTGAGCATCTTTACTCACTTATGTGATCTCATAAAATGTTTGTCAGGAGATTTTAATTGTGTCAAATATAGCTCCTAAGAGGGTACCTAGTCAGGAGGTGAAGACTTTAGGCAGAATTGTAGAAACCCAGGTTTCTGAAAAGCCACAGATTTCCCTTTTCCCTTCTTCCTTTTCCCCGGCATATTACTTATGGCACCAGTCATCAGAGCATTTAGTCATGTGAAGAATGCTCATCCAGTTTAACAAAGCAGTTTTCTGAACATGTGAGTTAGTTTTGATGCATCCCTCTGTTTACTAGTTGTAAAATGAGGATAGCAGAACTTCTTCCCTGTGTCTCTCTGCTCTGTGAATTTATAGAGTGAACTTAAGGGTATATGTCTTTGCTGCAGAGGATCACCAAGCTAGTTGTAGTTAGTTATTGCTCATTAAGCTGCAAAGTAGGGGAAAAAGAACAGTAAAGGCAGGACGTCAGAAGGATACCATCTTATGTCTCACATCGTTTCCTCTATTTCTTATAGATCTGGCATATGGAGGGGTGATATTAAATTATTTCCTACCTTACAAAAACAAATAAACAAATGAAATGCAATTATTGCCCACAGCTATAGGAGAGGAAAATTTGAAGTCGAGGCTTGTGTGTTTGCTCAAGGAACAGAAGGTAGAAGTCAAACGAAAAACCTTTTTGATATATTTTAAGATCTCACAGTCTTTAAGTTAGTATTGTGATTTCAAAGAAGGTAAAGAAGGCAAAGAGAAGTCATGAGTCTTAGGGTCTGAGTGACCAATTATAATAAAACCTTCATTGTCTTTCACCTAGAATGCATGGCTGTGCATGAAACTTTATTTTAAAATGAATGTTTGAGAAGAAACTTTTTTTGTTGCAGTGTTGCTAGTTTGCTTTCTACCTGTTCAGAGCGACCCATGTCATGACTTATTGTATGCCAGATAATTTTACTCTGGGCACATCAGTTCCAAAAAAAAGCTGAAGTTGGTGCAACATGCAAAAGCAGCCCTTACAGTTCACCTGTTATTTGCCCTCTGTGTGTCACAGAGATTTTTTTCTTTCAACTGCTGTCTTAGTTCTGACTGTTAAGAGCCTTTACCTGATTCCTGGAGGAATCTCTACCTTTCTTCATTTCTGGCTATTTCTATCTGTCTTACTATCTTCTAAGACCATGAATTAATTTCCTTCCTTAATCTATTATAGGTATTTTTAAAAGATAATAGACTACTCTTATTCCCTGTTGATTTATTTTTAAGTCTTTGACTTGCTTTTTGTGTGGTTTATGTTCTGGTTCTTATATCACTTTATGGTTACCTTCAGTCTTTATTTATTTCCAGTCTCCACCTTTTTTCTAAACTTAGGAGAGAATATCCAAGCGTTCAGTTCTGAAGCCTCGGTTGCATTGCAGCTGTACAGATTGGCATTTTCACCTCCTTGGTTTTTTGGTTGTCCTTCTTTTTGTGTGCATCTGAGAATAATCTAGGAGTATACAGCCATTAGCCCAAATCTGCTGTCAACTGTGTCAAGAAAACAAAAATGAGGAGTGAATGAAAATAAAACCACTTGAAGCCTCTGGGGTTGTCTTTGCTTTTATTCTGAAGGTTTTTTTTAAGAGAAAGGAAGTAAAGCAGAGATCTCAAGGGTAGATCAGAAAGGCAGTTTTAAATCAGAGAAATGCAGACTTAAAGTGATGTGATGTTCTGTTAAAGGTCCCAGCAGTGGCTGGTAGTTTTCTTGGAGAAAGCTGGCTGGATGATAGTCAGCTTTTACTAGAGCACTGATAGATTGATTTGTTTTGTTCATAATATTTCTGAAGTACTTAAGGGAATTGTATCTAATATCTTTAGTCCTTCAGTGATAAGTCAAGTAGAGAGAGGCAAAAGCCCTAAAATCCATCAAATTTAATGCCACTATGAGCAATGGATCCACTTAATATTTGTGTTTAATCACAGTATAATGTGTCTGTTTAAACAATGTGATTATCATTTAAAATTTAACAATAGGCTAGGGTCTGAATGGGTAGTCAAAGACTCCCATACTAAAGAGGCTGAAAACAGATCTCATGACTTTACAGTCTACATCTATCTTGACATAGATATGACTAGATAAGATTGGATCCAAAGGTCATTACTTTGGGGATCACACCAATGGGAAGGAAACAGAGGTCCTTAGACATCAGAAGAATTGCTCTGGAGTTTTGGTAACATATCATTCTACTTCATAGCAAAAAGATGACACGCAAGTACCCCATGGGATCCAAAGCAGAGTGCTAGGTAGTGATGGTGGACCTCTTCTTTGCTTGAGTTGAATTTCTGATGCTAGAGGAGCAGAGGTCTAGAGTACAGTCAGCTTCATCATGCTGGCCTTTCTGATTGTAATCAGGCAAGTAATTTCAACATGTCATTTTAGGATGTTATCCATCCCTGAATCTCCCATTTTTAGTGTTCCTGCTTCCCTAGTTCATCTAAGGGGAGCTCTCCTCAACATCTCCTATGCAAGGCTAGGCAGGTCAAGTTATTCTCCATTTGTCTTGGGAACAAACCCATGTGAATTCAATAGGACTCTCTAGCTGTGTGCACGGTAATAAATTCAATGTTCTTGAAGAATTTTTCAGGTACTGAGTTCAGCTGGCAGGGAATGACTTTCAGCCATGCTAACATTCTCTATGAGTTTATATATAACATGTGCTTTTACACCACTACACAGGCAGTGTGCAGAGACTGTATGTTGGGAGTGATCTCTCAGATGTGCTATGGCCTGAGAAAAACTTGGGCTCCATATGTAAAAGAGATAGTTGGTGTGGGCCATCAGCATGTTAGGGACTGTGTTCCCACAGGTTCCAAATCAAAGATAAAACTGTATTCTCTTGCCTGAAAAAGTCAACCAAATTGTGGATTTCCTTGCTATAGACGCACCCTTTTATGTATTGAATTCTGAAGCTGTCATTCAGGGAACGGTTTCTATCTGGTATGGCATTTAGGCAAATGCTTACTCATGGTCCTATGCTAAACTCCCACTAAATCCATAGACTTTGAGACTCCATTATTAATAATTCCATGACTGTAACACAAATTTGATTTAGTAAGGATGCTCTCTAAAGAGACAATTTTCCATTGCAATGGAAATGATTGAAGCAGGACATGTTGGCACATTTCTTGTGCTTTTGGCCACTTGGAATTGCTTTCAAAACAGGTATCTGTCATTAACATCATGTCTTTTCTCACCTTTCCTTACCCATATTTACTTTACCTTTTATCTTGTTCAGCGCTTAAGCTTTGGAACAGAATGCCAGGATTAATTAGACACATATCAGCAAGTGACTCTACCTGCTATCCAGAGCTCTTTCATGCCTACTTGGAAGAGGCTCACTGACCAGGAATAGCTGCTGCCATTGCACTAATCAAATGTTGAGTTATGAAGGGGAGAACAGTAGCTGTTGTAAATAAAACAGCATTAAAGATGAATGTTGTTAGGTCAATTATTCTGATCCCCAGGCTCTTTCTGAATGTTGTTTTGCCAAACTCTTCTATTTTTGTACATTTGAGAGATAGAAATTCCTTTAAGTCACCCAGGCTGTCCCTAGGGGACAGATTAAAATTATTCCCTGTAATAGTCTTAAATTCTGTCTGCTCTTGTTTGGAGAGATTCATGTTTCCAAAGAGAGCTAGAAGCATAACCATATATTGCAATAATAACTGTAGGAATTGCTATGCACAAAGTTTAATTCACATATTTTTCTATTTACACTGCTGGTGCCTTTGGATGGGGAGCCTGACATGTTGATTAAATAAATAAATAAAGCTGTCCTGTCTGTGATATGAATGATCAAGGACTTGCTCCATGTGCATCTTCCATGCTGAGTGGGAATGCATGAGTCAGCTGATGACCAATTCAGCAGTTTTCTACAGAAAGATTGTTTGCTGCTGGAAACTGTCATGATGTCAGTGAGTTCATTTCAGTGAGGTTTCCTGAACAAATGAATGTTTTACCGGAACTGTCACTAGGGAGACATAAAATATGAAAAACCAAAGGGAAGTGGGGACAGAGGAGCAGGGGAAGGAAAAGAAGAAATAGCACAGCTGTGTGCAAAGCTTGTTTCAAATTCTGCGCTTTCTCAAAGATTAGACTTATTTGTGCCTGTTGGTTTGATTATGCCTCATATTTAAAATTAATTTTGAAGCTGTTTTCAAATAAATGTGAAGGTCTTAGTTGCTTGAAATAATCTTGAAATAAAGACACAATGCTTCTAATTTTATCTCCTAGAATTTACCAAACAGGTATTTGTAGACACAGCCAAACACACACACATCAGGCTGGACATCACGCATCATCCAGATTTCTTCACTTGCATTATTCAGGAAACAGTAGTTTTCAAAATGTCAACAGCAACTTAAGTCATATCATTAGAATACGTTCTCTTCTGACTGATCAATAGAAGTTACTTCTTAAACACTGTTAGTAACTCATTTGCATGCTCCTGAACTTTGATTGAGGACTACAGCATGGGCTGGTCTGATAAAATGGTTTCTTCAGGATGAAAGATGAAATTGGCAGCATAACATGCAGTACTATCAGTGAAAGAAAATAGCCTATTGCTTCAAGGCTTCATACTCTATTACCTCAGTGTATGACTGCTTGGTTTTATAACTCTTTTCCAAGTACAGCTAGGAATGCAACTGTTCTGTCACTTTTTGGTGTCATCATTGCAGCCCTGTAAGGAGAACATCCATCAACGCTGCTACTATATGTGTAGATATTGTATGTACATGTACATTATATGACTAAAATGCAGCTTATGACATTTGAACTCTACCTACTGATGCTCATGTATTTTTAATACTGTGAAACTTGTCTTGTTAGATTCACTTTTGATAGTTAATAATATAGTAGCAGCTATGTTTAAAGGGAAAAAAAATAAAGCAAGTTCTTGGATGTGCATTTTTTCTCTACGAGGGTTGTGATCATTAGGTTTTTTTCTCCCTTAAATAACTACTATTAGTCACATTTTTAAGAAATAATCTCCTGAAGCAGTAGCTGGCTCAAGAGGGTGGTAATACCACATGGTGGTTTATTGTACAGGGTCAGCAGTTCAAATCCACCGCAGCTTGTTGTCTAAACACATTAAGAAAATGGAGTGTGTCCTCTCTGCCAGCTAACTCATAAAATATGCATCCACCTCACCATAGCTGCTAATTGTCTCCCTTAGTTGTCAAACTCAGTGGAGAGGCCGAGAGGTGAGAGAGACTATGAAAAATGCATTACTCTCCCTTGCTAGGGACAATGCCATTAAAGCACGTTAGGAATTAGGTGGCTGTAGGAAAGTGAAAGCCTGCACCATCATAGCCTTTACATTAACAGCCAATATTGGTCAGATTACTTTGCCTATAGGAGTATTATGTTAAATAAATAGAAATGTGTTTATTTTTCTATGGAAGAGAACTCGTTAATGGGAGTAATTGAATGGTCGTGCAACAAGATCATGCATAAATAGCATATGTCTGTCCATATGACCAATGGGTGGGGCAGGTCCTGCAGTCCTTTGGTCAGTGTGAGTGAGGAGACCACACAGAGACAAATATCCAGGTTAACAGTGTCAAGTGTCAGTGTTCTGCCCTGCAACTCATGAAAGCAATGCTCTCCTAACTACTGATTTCAGACAAGACCAACAGAATTCATCCTATTACAGCAAAACTATTTGTGAACATCTTATAGCAGTCCTGTCTAGGAAGACCTTGGTTGAGATAAGAATGAAACAGAATGGTCACACTGGTCAAATGAAAGGTTTATTTATTCTATACCTTGTTTTCAGTTGTAGCTATGCAGCTGTAGCTGGTTGCAGACGTACAAAGTGGTTATGATTGAGCAAGAGCAAGGTGAATGTGCTTAACATTTCATACTCCTGTTACTTTCCAAACCTCTGACTGCTTTTGGAACATGACTTCCATTTTTGTTCCTAATTCCTAATAATTTCCTTTTTGAACAGTTCCTCTCCATTTGGCATACATAAAAGTCTAGCATCTGTTCTAGCTTTCTTTGTCCAGAAATTCCACATCTTTGTGTTTGCTTTGAATGTGTCTCTCAGGATCCTTTTTTGACGCCTCTTAGTTCTTGTGTTAGAATAGTGAAGGAGCACTCAGCCTTAATCCACCTTTTTCATAACACTCCTGATTTATGCATTATATGCCTCCCAGGCCATCTTTTCTTCTAGACTGACAGTCCTTAGAGAAGTTTTGATGGATTTCAGCATATCTTGGATCCTGTTTGGTTTCTCTATCTTTCTGTCTCATGCACTCTTTCTCTTTCTTTGCTGTATCTTGTCTGTGCTCATCTGCCTCTCTGCAATTGCATTCTGTGAGACCTGGTGAGATGAAGTACATGCATCAAATACAAAGCTTTGACTTTTGCATCACCACTGAGAGTTAAAACTGTTGAATATCTACTAGAGCAGTCTTTACTGAATGCTTTCCTCCCAGAGTAGATGGTTTATCCCATTAATATGCCAGACAGGCCAGGATTTTTTTCCTAACAGGACCACTGCATTCATTTCCATAATCAAATAGATACAGGCACTGGTTTGGAAGGCAGCAACTTCAGATCCTGATGTGACTGATAAGCTAAGCAGAAGCGAGCTGACACCAAGATTCCTGAGCTTTCAGTCACAAGCAGGTTTCTGTGGCTTGGCACAGAGGAAACCAATGAGAAGAATTCAAAAAGTTTAGGGATGTTGGAGGAAAAAAGATGCCTACCTGTTTCAGTGTGAAATAGCCAGGTATGGCTATCTCTTCGGCAGGAGCTTTGCAAACAGGAACAGCTTTTTCCTTTGTATGATGAAGAAATCAGTAGAATAGGAGTCGACATTCCTAATTTCTTCTATGACTTTTATGAATTTACCAACTAGAAGGAAACAGAGAACTGTGACCTATCAGAAATATGTTTAATCAAAACAATAAATTAGTTACAGGAATCAAAATCTTCACATGTAAAACATCCACAACCTGTTTTGAATTGACATTTTGAAAGGTGACATTCTGAATAAAACTACTGCAGCAATGCTTCAGGAAACCTGGACAACAGGAGAGTTAAGTGGAGGAGAATCTAATGAAATTCAACAAGGGCAAGTGTAGAGTCCTGCATCTGGGTAGGAATAAACCCATGCACCAGTACAAGTTAGATGTTGACTTTCCAGAAAGCAGCTCCACGGAGACGGATCTTGGAGTTCTGGTCGATAACAAGTTAACCATGAGCGAGCAATGTGGTCTTGTGTCCAAGAATGCCAATGGTCTCCTGGGGTGCACTAATAAGAATGTGACCAGCAAGTCAAGGGACATTCTCCTCACCCTCTGCTCTGCCCTAGTGAGGCAACATCTGGAGTACTATGTCCAGTTCTGGGCTCCCCAGGTCAAGAAAGACAAAGAAATACTGGCGAGTCCAGCGAAGGACTATGAAGGTGATGAGGGGACTGGAACATCTCTCTTATGATGAAAAGCTGAGAGACCTGGGTCTGTTTAACCTGGAAACGACTGAGAGGGGATCTTATCAGTGCTTATAAATATGTGAAGGGTTGGAATCAAGAGGATGAGGCCAGTCTCTTTTCAGTGGTGCCCAGTGATAGGCCAAGGGGCAATGGGCACAAACTAGAACACAGGGAGTTCCACCTAAACATCAGGAAAAACTTTACTTTGAGGGTGGTGGAGCACTGGGCTACACTGCCCAGAGAGGTGGTGGAGTCTCCTTCCACACTGCCCAGAGATGTGGTGGAGCCTCCTTCTCTGGAGGCATTTAAAACCCACCTGAATATGTTCCTGTGCAACCTGCTTTAGATGAGCTTGCTTTGGCAAGGGGGTTGGACTAGACCATCTCCGGAGATCACTTCCAACACCTACCATTCTATGAAAACAAGGGCTTGGAAAGTAGTCAGGATTCAGGCATTAAGAATGGAGAGGAAAATGCCCAGAATGTGGCATGTAGTTTTCAGAATGTCCCACTCCTCTACTCCATCACAGCAAAATAAAGAGCCTTTAGGGGTTCTCTATCCCACCAAACTAAAAACATCCTACCCAGAAGTATCTTGGCTTTGTTGTTGTTACTGGGAGGAGAGATGATCTGGTAAAATTTTTTTTTTTTTTTTTAAATTCTCTGCTGTTTTTCACAGGAGAAATATCAGGTGTCCCTTAGCTTTCTATCTTTAAAGATCTGAGGCAAAATAATCAGCCTTTTAATTTAACTATGAAACGGTAAATCTGTGCTTGCCAAAGGAAGAAAGAATCTCTGGCACTACTGTTTGAATTCATAATAATGCTTCACCTTATGTTATTTGGCTCTCAGCCACTCAAGAGAACCTGCTATGCTGAAGTCTGGTGCTGTTCTAGCCAGAAAAGGTGATTTCCTTCACAGAGCCTTAGATGTAAATTTAAGAGAACTTAAAAGCTCTTTGAATAACATTAGGCATCTCTGCTTCTTGCCAGGCATCATCAGTGAGGTGGGTGGAAACACCTTTTTATGGGTTTGGGGTTTTTTTTGTTTTAATTCAAGCTGAGTTGAGGAAGAAGCTGCCCCCAGTCCCTGCTTCCCCACCTGGAAGTGAGCAGCGTGGTGAGTGAAACTTAATGAGGCTGCTACACTCTCTGCCAACTGGCAGCAGACCCAGGAACAGACTTATGCAATTAGTGAAGTTTCTTCTGACTCATTTCTTCAGGTCTCCTGTATCCAGAACCTGTTGCCTCTATTTTTTTTTATGTTACTGCAGACACAAGGCCAGTCAGGGATCATCTGCTGAACTGAGCAGGCTGAGGAGGAGTCCTGGTGTGCTTACTCCCAGAGAAGTGACTCAATGTTTCATGTGAAAGTCAGTCAGTGAAAACTTTAACTTTTCCCTCTTTGTTGAAAGTAGTGATGCTACTTGACATATTTTCTTATGTATGTGTTCAAATGGGTAGGCAAGTGTTGAGTTCCACATGCCTGTGAGCTCCCACAGGACACTGGCAAAATCTTCATCTTTCTTGCCTTGTGGCAACAGCAAATCCAAGCCCTTATTGTGAAGGGCATAGAGCTGTCAGAGGGAGGTTTAGATGTTATCTGCCCGTGTCTGGGTCCACTGTTAAATGTTAATGCCATGGCTAAACAGGTCTATTTTCAGCCTAAGACTGTGGCTATCTGAGAAAACGATGATGTAAACCCACCTATTTGGCATAATTCATAATGCTGGATGAATCCTCCCAACGTGTTGTCAAGGATTTAGACCATTTTAAGAAGTAGGTCCTGCTTAATGATGCTACTTTGAGTTCTTCCAGTTGGGGATTTTGCCAGAAAATGGGAGGCAAAGTTTGAAACCAGTAAAATTTGGGTATGCTTCCCATCTATACCTGTACACCCAATCTCTGTGATTGTATAGACAGGTGGGTTACCCTGTGCATACAAAAACTTGACAGCTATATGCCTGTTGTGGCACCTGAGCTAGTAAATTCTTGGACACTTGAAACACTAGAAAATGCACGTAGCAGAGAGACTCCATCACTCAGAAAGCCATGCACAGTGTGTTGATAATGGTGGACTTATAGTTTCCAGGCATGGTGACTATGGAAGTTAGTAGGTTAGAAAGCAAAATAATCTCCTGAAGATATTGCGGTTAGTAGGTTAGTATAGCTGGAAAATTCTGGTTTATTTTAATCCAGTTTCTCTTTGTTAGGATAAACATATTTTCTGTGATTCATATTAAATTACACCTTTTTTTTTTGATCCAACAACAGTCATAAAGTTTTCTTTGTTTAGCTTTCTAGACCAAATACCTATGTTCTTTGTCTCCTTTGCACAAATGTGTTGCCTAAGGCTGAGTTACTTTGCCTGGAAGGGGTTTGTAAGAGATTGGAAATAAGGAAGAAAGAGTGCAAAAAAACCTTGAATAGCTGAATGAAGCAGGGAGAGTAAAATGAAAGGGCACTGGAGAAACTGTTTTCTTCTATTTGGCATTGTGTCCGTTATCCAGGTACTTCATAAACAACACCAAACAAGAAAAGGACCAGAAAGCAACATTGTCAGTGTTCAGTCCAAAAAGGAAATATCTGCAAGGATGATTTTTTTTTCCAAGGACCTGCCAAGTGGTTTGGTGATTCATAATACCAGGACTTCTATACCTCCCTGTTAAAACTAAAGGACTCATTTTAGAGTCCTCCCAAAGAAGAGTCCTCCTTGCCCTGAGTCTTTAAATTTGCTTTCAATCCCTGTCCAGCCCTGTGACAAAACTGGATGAAAGAAGTCAATGTGGCTCATATAAGCCATATGTGTTTAAGGCTTCGTGTTTTAGACAAGTGTCTTTCTGTGTATGAGTATGTGTGATATATCTTCTAAGAAGGTCTTGGTTCCTTGAAAGGAGAGAATTTGCTTATGGGCCACATTTTGAGGTTTAGGTGGCATTATTCGGACACTTTGTGGTGTAAGAGGTACCAAAATATCTCAGCAGCAGTTTTGCATGGCTATAGGAAAAAATACTTTGAGCAACTGATTATAGCAGGAGGGAGCTGCACAAATGGAATAAAATCTACTGTTTGTGTGTGTGTGTTTTTTTTTTAAGGGACTTTTTTAAGCTAGTATGAGACTTGATCTTAATTCATCCAAAAGCAGTTCAGACACTGATAGGTTGGAATTTCCTTTGCTTTTTTTTTTCTTTTAATTACCTTGGAGAGTATTCTGGACTGATGTTGAGGTTTAGTTTCTCTGTATTTCTGTGTAGAGCTGCATCTGCACAAAATATGTCACTGTATTAAAATATTTATATAAAAGTACCAAATACATATGCAGTTCAAGTCCTTCTTGTGTAACTTCCACTTCAAGTAACCTCTAGGCACTGAGCAGTGCCTGCAAGCTATAGCTACCAAACCAGAAGAAACGTATTTGGCTTCACCTCTCATGTCTTATCAAAGCACTGGGAATTTAAAGGCCATCCTATTACTGTTTTCAAGGTCCAGTAGACATGCAGCAAGAATAAAGATCAGTTTTTTTTTTTTTTTTTAAACAATCTAATTCTCCACCTGATTGCTCTTCATGCTTGATTTGTGCACACAGCATAATAACGTTATTAAGGGTAATCAGTACTGCCATCGTTGTTCAGGCAAAGAAAGTCTACTGCACTATTGAGCAGATCTTTACGTTTGAATCCTGTGAAATAATGTAGCTCATAGACCACCTCTGTGGTATTAAATTCACTGGGGAAAAGCTCAGGCCAAAACTGTGCTGTAATCTGACAGAACACACAATTATTAATTATAAGGGATGGTGCATATAGCCATGGGCAACACCTCCATGAGAAAACAGTGCCTTGCATCAGGATGTAACTGTCCAATATTTGGTACTGTATGTGCTGGATACAGAATCACAGAATGGTTTGATTTGGAAGGGATCTTAAAAATCATCTAGTTCCAACCCCCCCTGCCATGAGCAAGGACACATTCTGCTAGACCAGGTTGCTCAAAGCCCCATCCAACCTAGTCTTGAACACATCTAGTGTTGGGGCATCTATAACCTCCCTGGGCACCAACCTCATAGTGAAACTATGTGAAACATAGTGGAAAAACTACTTCTTAATTTCTAATTTAAATCTACCCTCTTCCAGTTTCAAGGCATAACCCCTTGACCTATCACTACAAGCCCTTGCAAAAAATCCCTCCCCAGCTTTCTTGTAAGTCCTTTTCAGATACTGGAAGGCTGCAGTAAAATCTCCCTGGAGCCTTTTCTTCTCCAGAGTGAACAACCCCAAGTCTCTCAGCCTGTCGTATGTACCAATACAGATATTGATGGAACATGTAAAAGTGAGGTGAGGTGAGACAGCAAAGTAAATTTGAGAATGAAAGACAATGTGAAAAACATGTAAGTAACGTAATTTACTTCTCATATGATGCTTTCAACACCCAACAGAGACAATATAGGAAAATAATACTGACAGAACAGGTAAAAAAATGTTTCATTTGAAATGTTTCACTTTTCATTTGAAGTTTTACAAGAATTTTATTCTTCAAGTTGCCACTAAGGGTGGTATTCAGGCCTTTCTACTAATGGTGTTTGATAGAGCAAAGTCATCATGGAACTGTTGAATTTGATAGTGCTAAAATTTTGTCTAAAGCAAAAAAAATTTCACACAGTCATAATTGTGAGAAAAGGTTTAAATTAATAAAAAATGTGAAAAACATTGCTAAGAGCAGGCTCACTCAGGAAGGTAATGCAGTTCTCCATTTACTTAAGTGTGTTAGGCAGGTAGCCAACAGAGTCTATGTTCCCCATCATCACAAGTGTCTGCTATAAGCAAACTCCTCTGATCTTGAGTTTTGCAGTCTTCTCCAGCTCTGAAGGGCTGCAACAGCCAAACTCATTCACATAATCTCCCTTCTTGCTGAGATTTTTCCACTGCTTTTTGCTTCAGGTATCTCAATTTAATGCACTGTTAATAAAGGAGGAGATTTCTCCCGTAACCTTTTTCATTCAAAAGTATTAATGTTCTTAATAGGATTCATGCCATGACATACTGTAAAAGGGAATTGCTTTTCTATAAGTCTCACCCCCAAAGCCCACTCAACTCAGCGGGGGCATTTCTATTGCCTTTGGTGTGCTTAGGATGAGCTCTAGTGACTGCTGAGTACCTTGAACACATAGTAATGAATCTGTCTTCATGGTAGCCCTGAGAGATGGATATCTCTACCTCAGCTACTGACAAGGAAATAGAAGTCTGGAGAGCTTACCTGGATGGCCTCTGATCATAAAACAACCCTGTGGAAATGCTGAGAAGCAAACACTTGTCTCCAGTACTGTCTTATCTGGAAGACCCATTTGCTCCTTTGGCATTACACTGGCAGCTATTAACTTGTTCCCAGATCTTCCAAAAGTAAAATAACAGCCCCTATAATTGTTACCTGCATATCCATGCTTGGCTTTGTAATGATACTGCCTGACCCATCCTGCATATTCATGAGTTCCTAAAGATCCATATGGAGAAGCAGCTGCCTATCTGAGTGCCTGGGGACTTCTCATCTCTCCCTGATCTCCCAGCTTGGGGGGGTGGGTTGAGGCAAGGCAAGAAGGGTGGCTTACTGAGATGATGGGTCAAAATGGCAGCTGACGTGGGGGACCCTGCTGGAGTTGGTCTGTAGTGTTAACTGTACACAGCAGAGGGCATTAGTGTTGTTAGTACCACAGAGTTTATTTCTGGTAACCGAGGTTCAAATATAAACCCTAGGACAGTAAATCCATGAACAATACAATAATCGGTTGGTTGATCATGAATTCAATCTCTCTCTTTATTGGAAATTGCCAGATCAGACAAAAGTGTGCATCCCCAGGGAGGGACAGGTAAGTAAATTGGGTCTGTGTGGAAGAAGGTGTGGTAGTAGTTACTGGGACGATGCAATGTTCATTTACTGCAGATAACCATGGTCATACTATGCATCTGCTTCCAGAACAACTTAGAAATTCTCTCTGAAGTGGCAGAGCACAACTGACAGACCACTACACAGTCAGTGTGTTTTCTGTATGCCAGAAATCCTGCCTAATAAATCTGGACCTTTTATATGGGCTCCTTATGTAAACATTAAAGTAAAGTAAAGAGCAGTTCATGGACTGGTCCTAGCACACAGAGTGCTGGGATGGATTTGAAAAAAAAAAATGCATGAAGATTAAATAACTAAAAAAACAGAGTACTCTGCCACTTCACTATTCCTAAAAAGCTGCAGTATCCCTGCATGAAACAAAAATCAATATGCACATCAAACAGTCACCAAATTAATAATGCTATGAAAAGGAGAAGGAAAAAGAATTCTGAATTTCTTCCCATATTTTGCAATTACATGATAAGACACTTAATCAGAGAAGTGTCTCCCTAAGCAGAAAGGCTGTCCCACGTTGTTTCAGTCTGTGGCATGTTTGCTGCTCTGCTCTCTCTGATAATTTAGGGCAATGAAGTTGGCAGAGCTCTCTGGATCTTAGTTCACCTGCTGTGTCCACAGTCATTCCTCCTCTGAGCTCAGATAGTGGGACTACCCCTGGGGACCTACCTTGCTTCTGCTGGGCTGCTTCTGGGTTTAAGGACTGGAGTGTCAAGAGGTTGCTGCTATGAAAGGGGTTTAATTTCCATTTCTCAGGGAATGAGCTGAGGCTTCATGTCATTTCCCTCTGGGCTCTTTAGAGTATGCATTTTTCTATAAACTGTGCACCAGATGCAAGACCTGGATCAGCCTGGCCAAGCTCAGGTTTCTGAGGAGTCTGTACGTTTAACTCCCCATGAAGTGTTGCAAAGGGCTTAACTGTTCTCTGCACCTTATTTTCAGGAAGGATCTGCATTGTGCAGGGTCCCAGAGGCGTCAGTTGTGTTTAATGTCTGCCATTTGGCTCTGATTTTCCTGGGGAACAAAGTGAGAGTTTGTATGCATATATTGAGAAACAGGATCACACCAACACCAAGCACCAACCAAAACAAGGTCTCCACAGTACTATGTATAGTGTGAACATGGAAAGAAACACTATCCCTGTGGTGGTTACAGCCTGCATGGCAAGAGAACAAATGATGGGGAAGGAGGCACACAGGCACTAAGAATGATTTGGCTTCACACAAGTCTCCCTTTGTAACAGCACAAATTTTCAAGGTTGGAGTTCAGTGGGTTGGTTTCAAGACTACAATTGTTCCCACTGAATTTTTGTGCATCATTCTGTAGGGAGCCACTGCTCCCCTTAGTGTGTTGAGAAGAAAAGGAAGTTTTCCAAGAGCAGGCTGAACTCAAATCCCAAGGAATTGTGCCCAAGACTCCAAAAATGGGTTCTAAGCACGCTCTGCACTATATTTTGCTTGCTACAGCACAGTTTAGCATCCTTCTTAGTATTTCTGTCCATAGTAAAGGGGTTAAAAAGGGTGGAGGTGGATAAATTCATCAAAGTTCAAAAAGAACAAGCAGAAATATGAACGTAATAGGAATCAGTAGTTTTAGAGATAATTATAAGGTAGTGTGCTAGGAGGCTGAAGTGATGTGCCCAATGGGAACAATCTACACTTATTTGTTCAAGTTCAAACTATTCTATTTGGACATCAGCTATCTCCAATGGCAAGCACACCAACTCATTATCTGGTGTAAAAACGCATAATTTGTCATTATACATAATGTAGTTAATTTACTTCAGGCTAAATCTTTCAATCTAGTCTTATTAACACATTTTACAAAGAGCAGGAGAAGGGCACACAGATGACGTAGGCACATCCCTTCCAGAGCTGTGGGTTCCTGTGCCACCGGGAAACAATTTGGAGCTGGCAGAGTGTCCTGGGGATGTGGGGAAGTATTTAACATAGACCCAAAGCATCTGCTGCTACTTTGGGGTTCCCAGGAAGAGTTTTGCTATGGCATACAACCTTTTAAATTCTGGGTTATGTGTGAATGCAGTCAGGATTTTAGCAAGAGAATTAGCAGAGTTAGGGTCTCTCTACCTACAGGTCTGCTTTATAACTCTCATCTGCATGTGAGCTACTTCCAAAATTATTGGCAACCCCACTTAAAACTACAACCAATGTAAATCTTGAAATGCAGTAATACCTGTAGCTTTTACTGGTTTCTTTTTAAGACAGTTTGGGTTCATTTCACCTGGTGGCTGGGTTTTATTGTTCATCTCACTGAGAAAAGGCTTCTATTGGTATTGTAAATTAAGCTGCTTGATTACAGATAGAGCTACCTTCATGCTCCATACTGAAGCTTGAATTTGTATTTCACTCTTCTTGGGACAAAGACAAAATGTCAGAGCTCTCAGATTTAACATCAGCTAGCTAATCCCAGGCTGAACATAGGGACCCCCCCTAAGTGTGCTAGCTAATGGTGCCCTAGAGAAGGATGAAGATGGGTATGGATGAAGGCTCTTTGAAAATGCACTGGTCACTTTTCATGGCATTCATCATAAGGTATTAATACCTTCTGAAGGCTGAGTCTGTCACAAGAGTGAAAGCAAAGGAAAATATGTATTCTGGGTACAGTGTGAGACTAGTATATTTTTCCTAGCTCTAATTTCTGGACTCATTCTGGTGGTGCAATACTGGACAAAATCTCCCTTTTAAGATCATCCAGTGTTTGGATCAGTTTTCTGGAAGTTGTGTCTTGGGTGCATTTTTTTTCTAATTTCTTCATTTCTGTGGTAAGTTTGTGTATACTATCCTAATCATCTCATGTATCTGACAAATAAATATTTCAGATTTTAATTTCAAGTTGAATCTCTACACATATTTAGTCATTTATGATGACTCAGTCTTCTAAAAGTATGAGTGAGAAAAATGCTGTCTTTGGATTAACAATAGTCATTATATCTGTCAGCAAGAAGAGAGAATCCCTTATAATAGTTATAGATTAAGAAAACTAAAATACTGTGGTAAATTTGTGTATACTATTCTAATCATTTCATGTATCTGACAAATATTTCAGATTTTAATTTCAAGTTGAATCTCTACACATATTTAGTCATTTATGATGACTCAGTCTTCTAAAAGCATGAGTGAGAAAAATGCTGTCTTTGGATTAACAATAGTCATTATATCTGTCAGCAAGAAGAGAGAATCCCTTATAACAGTTATAAATTAAGAAAACTAAAATATATCAGGTCATCACAACAAGAGCAGAGACAAAAAAATGTCTGCTTGCCCACAGAAATTTTTCCCCTCTTCTGGTAGGGATAAACTGAGGCTTTTCCAGTAGAGTTTTTTTAGAGGAAGAATGAGAAAAATTGCAAAATTTTAAAAAATTATAAGTAGAAAAAGGGCCATGGAAACAAACCTACATACATACATATGTGTCTGTATATATATACACATAGACATCTGTACACAGTGAACACCAACCAAAGAGCCACTCATTCATGATTAAAGGTTTCCCTCATCATAAAGAACTCCAAACTCATAATTCTTGCTCTGCTTGATGCTAGTCCTTGGATTTCTTCAATAAGCTGGCACAAGTCTATTTTTTCAAGAAGTTCAATATGGGATCTAGAGGTGGGGGGAGGAAAAAAACAAAACCAAAAACTTTTCTCCTAAAATTTATGTTTTGACACTACTTCTGGGGAGGGGCAAAGCACTGAGGAAAAAATATTTGAAACTACTGTAGTTCTAACAGTTCTTTATTCACACTCCAGTACATGACTGATATTCTTCTACAATATAAACCAGTTGGGATTTTTGTTTGAAATATCTTTCACATGCATTTTTCTTTCCATCTTCTTTCTTTCTCATGATCCCAGCATTTTCATAGATTCATAGAATCATTTTGGTTGGAAGTATGATCCCAGTGTTTTCATAGATTCATAGAACCATTTTGGTTGGAAGAAACCTTTCAGATCAGGTTCAGTCATTAGCCCAACACTACCAGATCATCACTAAACGTTCAATCATTAGCCCAACAATAGCAGATAATCACTAAACCATTTTCCTAAACACCACATCTGCACAACTTTTAAATACCTCCAGGGATGGACGTCTGCACATCTTTTAAATACCTCTAGGGATGGTGACTCTACCACCTCTGTAGTTTGTTCCAGGGCTTTGCAACCCTTTCTGTGAAGAGATTTTTCCTAATATCCAATATAAACTTCCTCTGAGCCAACTCAACATAATTTCCTCTTGACCTATCACTTGTTACTTGGGAGAACAGACTGATCTCCACCTTGCTATGGCCTCCTCTCAGGTAGCAGTAGAGAGCGATAAGGTCTCTCCTGAGCCTCCTTTAAAGGCTAAATAAGCACAGTTCCTCATCTGCTTCTCATAATATTTGTTCTCTAAACCCTTTATGAGCTTTGTTACCCTTTGTTGGACATGCTACAGCACCTCAATACCCTTCTTGCAGTGAGGGGTCTGAAACTAAACACAGTACTGGAGGTGTGGCTTCACTAGGGCTGAATACAGGGGGATGATCACCTCCCTACTCCTGCTGGCCACACCATTTCTGATACAAACCAGGATGCTATTGACCATTTTGGCCACCTAGGCACACAGCTGGCTCATATTTAGCTGGCTGTTGACCAACACTCCCAGGTTCTTTTCCTCCAGGCAGCTTTCCAGCCACTCTTCCCCAATCCTGTAGCACTTCACGGGGCTCTTGTAACCTGAGTTACTTGGCCCTGTTGAACCTCATACCACTGGCCTTGGCCTATCAATCCAGCTTATCCAGATCCCTCTGCAGAGCCTCCCTACCTTCAAGCAGTTCCACACACCTGCCTAACTTGATATTGTCTGCAAACTTACTGAGGGTGCCCTCGATCCCCTCATAGCCATCTTGGGGAACACCACTTTTGCTGGCTGCCAATTGGATTTAACTCCATTCACCACAACCCTTTAGGCCTGGCCATCCAGAGAATTTTTTTATCCAGTAAATTATACACCCACTCAAGTCATGAGCACCCAGTTTCTCCAGGAGAATGCTGTAGGAAACAATGTTAAAAGCTTTGCTAGAGTCCAGGCAGGTAACATCCACAGCCTTTTCCTCATTCACTACTAGAGTCCAGGCAGGCAACATCCACAGCCTTTCCCTCATTCACTAAGTAGGTCACCTTGTCATAGAAGGAGATCAGGTTAGTCAAGGACAGGCCTTTCATAGCCCCTTGTTGACTGGGCCTGATCACCTGGTTATCCTGTACGCGCTGCTTGATAGCACTCCAGACAATCACCTTTCTGTAGGTGACACATTAAAATTCAGGATGTTTGTAAATTCTGCTACAGCTGTGATGCTGACAACACACAGGGTCTAAGAATAGTAAGGTCTGGCAGGGTTGACATATGGATGATGTCCCCAGCCAGGCAGGAGAGATCTTCTGCTTGGTTTTCCCTCAAGGCCTGGCTAATCTTGCGTGGAAACCAATTAGGAAATCACCACCAGGTGCCCTGCCTCTAAAGTTAAAATTATAAAGGCTGGCTCTGCCTGCAGTGAGTTTGTCTGTGTTGTGGATGTACGGTGTAGGGCTTCCAGTTATTGGAAGGGCTCCCTGACTTACGAGCAGAGTTTGCAGTGATGGTAGGACAGCATCACAACTGGGACAGAAAGAGGATTATGTACTTAATGATGTTGCTTTTTAGCAATTACTATATGATTTTAATTGGACTGAAATTAACTGGCTTCTGACTTGGCTTGCTTCTTTCTTTGCTTTATTGCATACTGTGAGTGAATGTATTGATCTATTTATTCCTCTAGTTGTTAGCCACCTCATCTCTTACCTGTATACTCTGGAATGGGATGGAAAGGTCTCCTTGGGTTCTTTCTATTGATGATAGTGTCCGTCCTACTGGGGCGTGCAGTCAGCCAAAAGATCTAGTCATACCTTGTTGCTGAGAATATGCTGCACTTTGTAATCCAAATTAACTAAGCATGTGTTTAAATAAAGTAAGAGCTAAGCAAGATATCCAGATTCTTATTAGACATTAGTCACTAAAGTTCTGGTATTAGGACCTGTCATCAACAAATCCATGTTTAGTCCACAAGATCATATAGGACAGAAACCAACTTCCAGCTTCAGTGTGGAGGAAACCATATTAATTATAGTGAAGATATTGAGAACCACCAAGATGGAAGTGTCATGTCATATAATATTTCAGGTTCTGAAAAATTATCTTGGCAGTTGAATTAGATTTGCTTTAAACAATAGCCAGGTAGAGCACAAAACTGTAGGAAGAAAGGCAGGCTTGAAAAGCAGCCTACAGCATAGATCCACCACTGTTTCAACATACCAGATTAGAAATGGTTAAGACTGCAAATGGAAAGACTGTGCTGTGATAAACATCTTTTGTCTGGTAGAGCATCTGTTTTCTTCCCTCTAGAACCATGGTCTGGTTTTCATTTTGGTGGTGTTTTCTTTTTTGTTTGTTTATTTTACATTATTGCTTTGTGTAGACTGTTGGCTCATCAGGGAGGTGGTAAGGCTCAGGAGTTATTGATTGCATTCCTGGCTTTCTCTGAGCTTTCAGTGTGACCTTTAGTGTGTGATTTTGTATCTCCAGTTCCTGAATAAAACAAAAAAAGAAATTTTTCTATGGCATCAGGATGTTATGAGGCCAGAATACATCTAATAACTTTGAGATACTCAGGTATTTGGGTAGTGATAACCATGTCAGTGGCTATCAGAACTAGACAAATCTCAGCTGCTTCAGTTCACTCCTCCTGAAATTTAATTCAGTTGGCTAAATTTTGGAGTTTTATTACATCATGGTGCAATAAGGTAAGAGTGGATCACTTGCACTCTTTTTTCCTCATGGATGCTCCTGTATGATAAATTCACCTACTATTCATGACTCTATTACCAGTTCCAATAACTGCTAAAATATGCACCTTGTTTCAATCAGTGTAAAGCAAAACAGACCTCTCTACCCTTTTCACTGTGTCTTTTTGGAGGAGGAGAAATTTGCATTTTTATATCCTTTTCTTGCAACCTTTTAATTTTAGATCAAGATTGCTTATTAGATATAAACTGGCTTGTGCTGTCAAATATCTCTGGTCTAGGATTAAATTCAAAAAAGTCGCATAATAGGAAGAGGGGAAAAAAACCTCAAGCCTTTAAATAATTTAAACTCATTATTCTACTAATCCTTCCATTCTCCTAGGCTCCCTGGAGGTGTATTAGGAGGTAATTGAAAACACTTTAATACACTGAAAAGACATTTGAGACTAATGTAGTCAGCCCTTGGTAACTCTCTACTTCTTTGACTGTTTAGTAATAAGAAAGAACAGCTCATTTAAAGGAGGAAAACAAAAACAAAACAGCAAACATAAACCCTCAAAAAAAAAAAAAAACCAAAAAACACCCCCCAACATATTAAACCAAAACAATCTAGAGATAATAATGTGCATTTATTGTAAATAAATACTAAAAAGACTTCACAATGTTGTCTTCATTATAATGAGAATTTACTGAGCATTCAGAAGAGCACATGTAGGGTAGGAGAAGGTGATATCTGATGCTTGATGTAGGGCACTGGCATAGGATACTGCAGGAATCCAGTCTCCAGCTCTGTTGACCTGTGCACAACCCCGTGTGATACCCCTGGGAGTTCACATCACATTTATTTTGTGTGGGAAGTGCTGTCGCTACCTCTCTACTTCGTGATGCTTAAATTAATAATTACTTTTAAACCACTCTGAGATCCTTGGATAAAGTGGCTGTAGAAGTTAAAGGTGTTGTTATTGCTCTAAAATCCTATAGCGAGAAAGGTATTTAAATGTCAGTTCTCATACATAATGCTTAGGTACGGGATTGAACTATGGCTGTAAAGCACTTCTTTTTACTAAGGACAGTATAAAGATTCACTTCCCCAAGGAGAACTTAGGGAGGAATTATTTTAGCTTTTGTTTCCAGTTGATAACATATTTGACACTTGACAGGCTGTGTTTAGGGATGGGCAGTCTTTAGAGCACCACTGGACAATGTACCGTGTGAGAACTGTGGTTTTCTAGGTGTTGTCAATTTATGATTCCAAGAGACAGCTTCATCTTGCCTATAAAATGATTCCCATGGTTGTGCTGCCTCTACCAATTCACAAATGGAGTCTGATCCAAGGTATTTGAGCTTTTTTCTTGTTTCAAAAGCAATACTTTCAGTCAAAGCTTTTCTATGTTTTGTAAAATTCTGAGCCCAGGCACCGGACAGAACAAGGAGCCAGCAGTGGATTAGGAAGGCTTTTGCCTCTCAAACGTACGACTTTAAACGTTACCTTGGAGAGTAGCACTCAAAATATTGTTGTTGTGGAAAGACTGACCAGGGACTTATGCAAAAAGGAGTGTGCTGGCTTTGCCTCAGTCCTGGGACATCACCACGCTTGGGATATGTGAGCTGCTTAGCAAACTTGCAAGGACTAGAAGACTTTAGGGTGCAGATCTCCCTTCTCATTCCAAAGTAGCCAGCTAGTCCAGCAGGTCGGTGAAGAGCAGAGAGAACTTTATCTCCTTATGCATCCTTTTGTCACTATCATTTACTCTGTTTTAGAACTCTGCCACTGACTGTTGCATAAGGTAAGTCAGCTGAGTTATATACAGTGTCAGGCCTGGAGGTTTATTTGCATTGGATGCTTTCTGTGTCTCTTGTTATTTATAGATTTTAATGTATTAAAATATTACTACATATTAAAGCAGGATTACTGTTAGTGTTCACAATGGCTGGACATCTCCTTGAGGTTCAGAGAAAACTTATGTTTTGGGGAAAAGCTGGGTTCCTTAGTGCAGATATAATGTGGGAAGAGAAGTTCCATTCTTCAAATACTCCTAGAGACTGAAGTGGCCCCAAATGGAAGCTGCAATTGAGCCAATTCACTGCCCCCATATTTGATTCCAGAAGATCAGAAATATGAAGCAGACAACCCACCTTGGCCACCAGTACTTTCCTGCCTCCATCCAGCTCCATGGCTGCTGATTCCCACTTGATTTACTTCAGCCACGTTGTGCCTTGTAGCAAAGGGAAGGAAAATGTAAACCTGGCACTGCTGGTTCTCACTGCAAGGGGAGGACTAGTACCCACCTGTGTCATGGGCACAAATTCCACAGGGGAAAGATAAGCAAGATTTACATGTATCTTGTCAATGACCAGGGAACAGGACAGAACAGGTGATTTCCATTTATTTTCCTTACTGTTGAATTTCATTTTATACTCAGTCATTAGACTGCTTATCTGACACTCTTTGGTGTATTTAAAGCTTCATTCATGCAACTCTCCATTGTAAAGAAGAGTATATGGCACAGTGTAGGCCCCCAGTATGTCACAGCTGCAGCCAGTTCTGCCTTAAGGTCTCTGAGGCAGTCACAGCAATTTCTTCTGCTGAGAAGTATTTAAATACTATTTATTTTGAAATGTAATTCAGTAGCTGTTAGATAGGAAAGATCTTAGTCTTTGCAATTAATTTGCTCCGTGTAAGCTCCCCAACTCCTAATAAAATTACCCACAATAGCAATTAAGGAGATCTCATTTTGTAAGTGCAGTAATATAATACTTTCATTCCTGGTTTGATTTCAGTGGCATTAACAAGTTTTATGCCACATGAGGACCTACCCTCCGCATTATAATGCTGATGAAGGCTGATCATATTTCTCTACTGCAATTTCAACAACTGTAAAAAAGGAGGTAATAATAATAATATTGACTTGTGTACCTTAGAGGGATTTTGAGGGGATCAGTAGTGTTTGTGATGTGCTCTGAAATTGATGCTCTAAGGGCTATTAGGAAGCAGTTTCCTGACAGCTTGACATATTTTCAGACAGTAGCAATGCAGCTGTGTTAAGCCATTGAGCAAGCAATCCCATATAGAACATCTAAATAGTAGAATTTACCAAAAATAACTTCAAAAGCCCCTCTTCTTTTTGTGATGCACTGGAAAGAGGAGATCCATTTTCTGTGCTTAAATGCATCATGCATTGGTCTGGACTTCCAGATGGAATGTACTAGTGAAGAGCTGAGAGATATCAGCCTAACTGCTCTATCAATGGTGAGTGCTGCTGTTATGCATTGTAACAGTAGTGCTAAGACCCCTGGCAGGTACTTCTCTTCAGAAAAGGGTGGACCAAATCCATCTCATTCTTACATCTGTGTAGATCTATAGTAGCAGTATGAAAGTGAAGAAAGGTAGTCTGTTTTGCACCAGTTTGACCGAGATGTGACCCAGATTCTTACGTAAGGTTTGCAGAGATTAGATAATAATTTAAATCTCTAGGTTCACAGCTAGGGAGGAACTGCCCTGTCATGATAGGGAGGTGAAAATTCATGATACCCAAACACTGTACCAGATGACTGAGTTTGCAGTTATCAGGAAAGAGCTACGTTATGCCATTGTGCAGGAGCCTCAAAATTCCTCTGTCCCTCTAGTCATGACACTTTATCATTTCAAAATTTACATGTAGTTCCCACGAAAGTAAAAAAAAAAAAAAAAAAAAAATTGCTTAGGTTCTACTTCAGTTATTTTAAATTTAGCTGGCAACTTGAAGATTACACAATTGTTTGGGACTAAGTTAAAGTAATTTCACTTCTACTGCTTTTGAATTTTTTATAGTTCTAAAATACAGTTAAAAATCACAGATGCAACATTACTCTGAATGTAAAAATGCAGTACAAAGAAAAAATAGATGTGAAATTTATTTATTTTTTTTTTACAACTTTTGTTTGAGCTACTCTGAGTTGAAGCATCAGGTAAAATAGCATGAGTTTATGAAACAGTTTGTTGTTGAAAAATATGCTATTTAGGAACCCTCTTCTTTCTCCCTTCACAACTTTTGACTATAAACCAATAAGCTCAGGTCTACTCTGGGAATTTTATAACCTCAGCTTCTTTAATTTCTACTAGGGCTAGGCAGCCCAGTAACAGAGAGCTGTAATTGGCTGGTGCAAGTTCCTCAATGTCTCATCTCTTCCTCACTCTAAGCCGACATCTGATGCTGGGGAAAGAAAAAGCCAATGTATATACATATATATAAAAAACCTTTTGCCATGAATGCCTATGATTTCTACGCCTTCACTGATTTCATTAGATGTATTCTAAAGATAACTGTCAAACTCTTAGAGTGATACATTTCTCTCGTGGAGAACTGTGCTGCTCGTAGCATTTCTTTCAGAGAGAGAAGCTGGCTAGAAGCCACTGTTTCACAGGCCTTGTGTTTTCGGAGGTGTGAGCTGCTCTGCAGGGGATACAGCCTAGCGTAGGTGGCCTCTGATAATGGACATCTTGGCAAGCTGTGTGAGCTGGTTTACTTATTCAGTTTCCCATTCTTGCTTTAATAATACACTCTTTATAACAACCGTGCTGCAAGCTGGTCACAAAGCTGCCATGTGAAAATACCAGCTAGTGTAGGAAATAGCTGTAACCTTCTGCTCAGTTATGTGTCCAATGGGAAACATACTATACGTCAAATCTGTAGACTGTGTTATCTCCCAACCAGTTTCTGAATGTGCTTCTGAGACCTGACTAGTATCTGTGAGAAGCTGAGACCTGGCTGCTTTGGAAGTGACTTATTTTTTTTATCCCCATCTCTATCAGTGTAGATATGCAGGATGGTCTTTTGGGCTTGTTAAGGAGCTGAAATCTGAAGTATCTTGGATACACCACGTTACTTTAGGTTTCCACTCCAGAAGAATCTTGTCTCTTGCCTCCAAGACTGATGTATTTGTGATAACGGTCTTTGGCTGTCCAGGAATACTGCAAAACTCTGCAAGGAATTTTGTGAGATTGAGGACAAGTTCAGAAACAGGTACTTTTCTCTTTTGAATTTATATGTAAAAGACAGGTTCTACTTGTCTGGAAGAATGCATCAAAATATATGACCAAGTAGGTAGATGAAGATGTAACTGAGTAAAAGGTATGTATTGACAATTTTATTGGAGAAACCTGAGTGCATTCAATGTTTCTTCAATTTTATAGAATTTGCCAATATTTGATATTTTTTTCCCAGTAACTTTTAAACAGATGAATTGAATATGATAGAGGTAGTAATTAAAAGATACAATGAAGACCTGTGTCTGTGGGGTTAAAAGGAACTATTAGGCTGTGATTATTGGTCTAGTAAATGCAGCATTTCTGAAGACTGTTTTCGCTCTCCAAAATCCTAAAGGATATTGTTAGTTGCTCTTTGGTTGCCAAATAAATTTGTTTTGTTTTAGGTTTTACAGAATCTACTGTTGACATTAGTGTATCTAATCTTTTCCTTCCAACAGAGAGGTTGCATATGCTGCTTAAAATTTGTTTGTTGTGTTTGAAATGAAATAAAAAAAGTTTATTAGACATTATTGTAGTAGAAGTTTGTTTATTTCAAGTCTAAAGATAAAAAAGGCATATACTAGTATGGTCGTTGTATTTGTTGAGAATGAGATCATGCAACTTTTCTTATCCTAAGGGAGATAAATTAGGAGTAACTAAGAACTTAAATGCTGAAAAGTAAAAATTCAATTAATGAACACTGGTTTACAACCTGAGCTAAGGATGTTATTGCTACATTAAATAGAAGTAGTATGGGGATAAAATCCTATCATACTGAACTAGAGTATGTGGTTATGTACTTCAGGAAACAATTGTGCTTTTGGCACTGGGAATAGACTAGATAAGCTTTATTAATAGGTTTTGTAGAGTAATGATTTAAATACAGAGCATCCCAATTAATCCCTCCTATATGGAGACATCATTCCATAAAAATAATCCCCTTCTTCCTGCCAGATGTTTTCCATTGTTTACTTATCTTCTAGTTTCAAGCACACAACCAGTAAATTATAAACATCTAGGTAAAGCACCAGTTAAGTGGTAGGTATTAGAGTGCCCATTTAATGTACAGAAAATCTGGAATTATGATGTAACAGCTAAAGTTTGCTGCAAACTAAGAACAAAATTCAGCCTTCACAAGTGTCCATTCTCTCATACAGCTGTGCTGATGAATATGATGACAGTGTATTCTCCAAGATTATCTGCCTTGGGATGTTATGCCAGGTGCTATTGGGTGCTAAGGGTAAAATATCCCACTGAATTTACTGGCAGAGCAACTTTTGGCTTCAGTGGCATTCAACTGTCAGTAGGGATCAATGGATCCTGTTTCTGTCGCCTTATTTTGATATTGTGGTATAAAAGCCAGGCCATTAATACTTCATACTAGTAGTAGCTGCAAGTGTGTAGAGAGGGTTTTAGACATTACAGAAGAAACTGATGATAGGCAGCATCCAAGATCAGAGCTGTGAATGAAATATCAATGCACAACAAATGTTATCATTATAGCAATATCTCTTCTGTCCTCATACTTTGTATTATGTGTTGGTTCTAACTTTGCATTGCAAAAGAGTATGTGTATGGGGGCCTTGTTTAGGCAGTTGTTTATATGTTTGTCTTTAAAGTGCCATGCACAGATAGATGAAAATAAAAACAACTCTTGGTTTTGTTAACGTTTCCCTCCTTGTGTTTAATGTGCTGTAAAATCCAAGTGACTCATTGCCACTCATGACTGTATTCATATTGATAAGAAATTTGGTGCAACAGGATTGGTTCAGTGGATTGAAAGAGCTGGTGCTGAGGACCTTGTATTTACATAAGACAAAGTTTAGGGAGGATGCAGGTCATACTAAAAGTAGTCTGGTGCCCTGGATCAAATGCCCTCACAAAGTAAAGGGTTTGGAGCTGTTTGGAGTCACTGTGTCACTACTGGATTTGGAATGCATGTGATATAGGTCTGGAATAGACCAAGCTCAGTTTCTTCTTCTGAAAGAATCTAGCTTGCACCAAATAAGCTTTGTAAATTTTGTAAATGTGATCTCTGCATGATGAATGGGTACACTGAGAGGAGTCACCAAAATGCCCTGAAAAATAATGCTAATATTAATGTAGGTACAGACTATGGTTGCTTTGCTTGCCTACGTGGAATCTAAATAGACAATAGGAAATGCTAACTGCATGCCAGTCTGAACCTTTTAATTAATTCTCTGTAGATGCCAAAGAGCCAAAGGGATACTTGTGATAATAACTGTTCATGACAGCTAAGGTGGTTCTGATCTCTACTGATAATACAGAGGGAAATAGCTATATTGGTTTTTTACTAGTTCAGTGAGCCATTCAGCCCTCTGTTCAGCTGCGTTCTCAATAAAATAATAATTAAGAAATAAAAGTAAGTTGTTACTACAGGTTTAATTAAAGTTCTGAGCTAATTTCACAGTGCAGCTTTGGGTCCTGATAACAACAAATCTAGAGTCTAATTACTCTCGTACCAGGTGGCCTGTTTTACATCTAATTGCTTCCCTTGAGTCTGACAAGAGCCTGACTTGGAAAGTCAACTGTTTCCAGTAGAATATGATTTTATTATAGATAAGGAAAGGAGAACAGAAATAGAGATTAAAAAAATGTTTCCCCAACTCTTGTACCTTGATTGTGCTTTGAAGCTCCCCTACAGGAATTTTGAATGAAGATGTTAAACATATGACTTCATATATTGGTATCTTTTTAACTTTAAACTCATCCATTTAAAACTTATACGCAAGGCTTATGGGAAGAAGACCCAAGTAGATAGCTCCAAAAGAGATAGTAGGGATGAGTAGTGTATAAATTAAGACAGTAGGAACAGGGACAATGGGTGTTGACTTTATTGCTGGTTCAAAAATATCTGTTCATATTTGTAAACCAGGACAGAACTCAAATATTCTTGACTAAAAACATAAAAGAAAGGCTCTCAAAAATACACAGATTAGATTCATCGTCTTCTGTACCATTTTTTTCTGGTAAACAAGCAGAATGGAATTGTCACCTGAATGAATATGTGGAAAGCCTTATTTATTCATACATCCACCTGGAGTTATACACCCTGAAAAAGGGTCTGGACCTGTGGGAAATGTGTTAAAGCAGAGGAGAGAACTTTAGCATTGATCAGTAGTGCTTGGAAGCACAGGGGTTTGTAAGTGCTGAAGGCAACCACTTTTCCCAATCAGCTGGGATGTTGAGCATGTGGAAAGAACATTTATTTAGTAATTGAGAGTAAGAGTTTCAGGAATAGTAGCCATAGTAGGGATGAACACAAGTGACAGTTATATCAAAAGACACAATTACATCAGAAGGAAAAAAAAAATCTATTGTTTTAAAGGGCTTTGGAGCAAGTCCAAGCTCACTGTGTCACTTGACTTGCACCATAAGCTTTTGTAATATTCAATTAATTATTAGATCTCAGGAATAAATATATTGTGTGGAAAAAAAATAAAAACCCCAGCTCTCTACTTTAGTAGCATCTAAATTTTTGTTGAGAAAAATAAGGGAAACTACTTTTTCTCCTTTTTTGCTAGTGCTACTAGCTGAACTTGATCTTCACAAACTACTCAGTGTTCTGCTTGAGGAAAATATAATTATGAACAACTTTTCAATTGTTCTACAGTGAATGTAGGCAACAAGCCTGATACTCATTTTCGATTAATGTTTATAAAGGTAAATTTCTAGTTGTGCATTTTGAAAGAGGGATTAAAAAAAAAAAGACTGAAAGAATTTACCTGTTGTCTTATAGCTGTCACGAAAATATGAATATTTAATCAGTTTTCATATTGTGGCCAGCTACTAAACAATTATTCCTCAAGACACACAGTCTGAGGACAGACCATGTTTATACCACTTGAAAATCAATGGCAATATATTGAGATCATATTAGGCTACCTGAACACAAATGTCTGTGTGATAAAACACCTTCTTTTATTCCCAAACACATGCTCTAAAACTTTCTTTTTTAGCTTGGAGGAATAAAACAGTGTATATGCTAAAAATGTAGGGGGAAAAATAGCTGAATAATTAGGCAAGGACAAGCTCTTCTCGACAATTTCTAAAGTTTATTATTCAGTGCATTGTTCAGAAGAGAGGGAAAAAAGTAACAACAACCTAAAATAGCAGAGGAATACATGTGCAGAGTATGCTAATGTGGCAGTGGGAAAGCCTGGATTCACTGGAATAAGCTTACTTTGAATTGTGCTGTCACAGAGGAGCACTCAATGAGCAAGCTGCTTCCTGAGACTGGCATCCAGAGCTGTCCCACCACTTCAGCCAGGGAGCAGGACAGCTGGGAAGAGGCCTAATTTTGGACATCAAGCACTACACCGGCATCAAGGCTTGGGCCAGGCTGGGCCATCAGCCCACAGGTGGGTGTTGGGTTCTGGATCAAAGGGGCCATGGCTGGGCAATGCAGGGACAGCCCTGTTCCAGGAGAAATGACGACAACTCCTGAGCCCCACCAGCAGTACTGTCTGGAAGAGCTCTTCCCAAGGCCACCAGAAGCAGCAGTCCAGTGTTGGCCCTGATCCCAGGGCCCTAGGATGGGAAGAGGGCATGTGCTCAAGTCTCTGACATGTCATAACAGTGATATGTTTTCCATTCATACTAACTAATTTTCTGAGTGGCCTATTTGGTACCAGGGGATAAGTTATGGGGTTGTTTTATCTTGCTTCGTGTTTGTGGAAGAGAAAGTTCAGCAGCTTGTAAAGCAAGTTAAAAAACATGAATTAAAATGAAGACTAAGCAGAAGGACCTTAAGGGGAGAAAGAGTGGCAAGGATGACAAAACATTTTATTCTCGTGTTTAGTACAAAGTGGACATAGTGGCAAATTTAGGAAATGTTCATTGGTCTCTGTGCTACCATGGTGAGCCTCTGGCTTTTAAGTCAGGTTGTATGCTAAAATAGTGCATATTCAGCATGGAGGTCAGGTGCAGTGAAAAAGCTCTTTTTTGGTCATAGGGGTGAAGCCACTTCTTACTGTTAACCTCTTGTGTTGGAGCTGATTTTGAAAAACACAACTCTTGATAGTGCTGAAAAGGGGGAAAAACACTCCTAGATAGCTAAACTGGCTGTGCCACAGATGGACCTCCTGAAACATGACTGTCACTGATGCCAGAGGCTAAAAGGGGTGGCTGTTCAGTGGGAAGTATGTTCTGCATGAAAGGAAAGGATAGGTGTGGGTAAGGGATAACTCTGAGAAGTTTTCTTAGGGAAAAATACACTTGGTGTATCCAAGGCCACAGATCTTACTGAAGGGTGTCCCCTCTGAGGATGGGCAAGGAGAGCAAACCCCATCATTCTGTCCCTATGACTTGGTGCCTAATTCCCACAAATTTTGTCTCAAAAGGGATGCTTTTTATATCTTTGTTACTGTTGTGTAAAGTGTAGGGATGGGACTGTGGGCAGACAGTTGTTCCATGTGATTAACACAAAACTTCCTTATCTACTGCAGGGAGTAGACCACTGCCATGAGATAGGTGGGAGAACGGGGTAAGCAGCTTTCACTGTATTCCACATTTCCTTATCAGTGTCTTGAGGACACAGACCACTGGATCTTCACCCAGAACCCCTCATGTCTGCCATGGCACCAGATGTTTGTCAGCAGTGTTGATCTTTGTGATTTCCACTAGGGTTGTGTTTTCTGCATCTGACTGTATGGCATGGGATGCTAAGTAGGGCACCAGAAATATCAGTGTTCCCATTGTAGCTGTGGATTTTCTGGGAGCTGTTCAACAGGTTTCTTGCTAGTATTGACTGATAACAGGTTAAGGCTCATATTGTTGAAAAAGTAACATATTACTCTATTGTCATTGCCTATTCTCATAGACAATTAATTGAATCATTTCTGTGATGGCTTTTCCTTTGATCCATCATGTTGTCATTCCTTTATCTGATTAGAAACTAATTAAAATAAACAGATGCCTTTTGTTTACATCTATACAATAAGCCTGAATTTATAAATGTTATTGCATCAGTAACAGTCCTCCTTAGCAATACAGTAGTTGACTAGGCTGAAATGCTGAAAGAAATCAAAATGCAAACAAAAATGCAGATTAATATGCTTATTAGCAATGATTAGAAACGCTACTTGCTTGAAATGAAGACATATATTCCTGCCTAGGAATGAAGCTGGACGCTTCCTTTCAGATGGGAATTTTCAGCCTAGCACTGGCAGAAAAACTTGTAAAAACATCCTTGACTAATACAAAACCAAGAATTAAAACCTCATAATCTTTTATTTTTGTGATTTTTTTTTTTTCCCTATATTTGTAAAATGCAGTCACTAGGGCATCTGTAGTAATTAGGGAAGGTTAGAGAGGAGCCTATGCCAAGTTTTGGACTATCTATGCAGATGTTGCAATGTTTTCTTTTAGCATTAAATGACAATCCACTTGTCTACGTCAAGAGCCATATTCTAATGAGGGCTGAATACAAAAGAAGGAGAATTAAGATTGGAAATAATCCCTTGTGGAGATTGAACAATAAAAGTAAAATTAACAGAAACAAACAAATAAAAAAAAAAACAAAGGGGAATTGTGTTCTTTCCTTGAAGAAACTCCTTCAAGGCATCTGAAGCAGTCATACACTAACTTCTGGACGGTATTTCCAGGCTATCTTGCTGTGAAAGGTGTTCTAAGACTATCTAGCTGTCATCAGGCACTGCTGGAGACATTATATTTCTCTTAATGCAGAGTAAGTGCTTTTTAACAGAAAACATGTCATTGTATGTATATGCAAACACCTTTGAGGTCTAAACACCTTTGGTGTCTTTAGATGTAAATGCTACTTTCACTTATAGAAATGTTTTCTTAACTTAAATCTATATTGAACCAAACGAATGCATGATTTTAATATAGGCATTTATACAGGCATGGTGCTTCATCTGGGGTATTGTTTGATATATAAATGCTCTTACCATGAATAAAAATCAGCTGAACCATGCAAACTTTTGCAGTAAATCTAGTTTTGTTAATGAAGCATTAATCCGTATGCACTACAGATAATACTTTCTATAACTTAGAACTTTAGCAGATGTGTATGAAGATAACTTTGTGAAATCCATGTACTTATTCTGATTCATACTAGGCGGGGGCTATACATCTCTCCTGATATGTGCAAGCAGTTTTTGAAGACATATTTCAACAGATACATTTACAAGGGTGTGAAGGTCTTAAGACACACGTTAATTTAGTAGAGCTCATCTTTGAGCATATGAGCAAATAAATGAAAATGTCATGTAAGGAGACAGTTTATAATTTTAAAAGAAATGTGGATCATGTAGATACAAAGTTTCACAGAAGTCTGTCACCAGAATCTAGGTACTTCTCTGATTCTGGTTGGGTCAGAAATAAATCCTTCCTAAAGTTTTTTTTTTTTTTAACAGATGTAATAAAGCGGTTGCAGTGGAACTGGAAAGAATGACAGGAAGGATTTTCATGATGCTCTCACTGATGACATAGAATTCCTTGAATGATGTACTGAATCTCCACATTCCCTCTTTCTCAGGAGGCTCTTGTGGAATTCTGTCACTCAAGGTGGCTTTGCAATGCAGCAAATTGGCTACCACTGCTGGATGCTATAAGCCTATAATCAAAAATTTTTCTACTGAAGATTACATTCAAGTGCTTGAAGAGTATTTGATGATGCCTGCTGGGTTAATAAATACAGTGTGCTGTATAATTGCAATATCTGAGAATTGTCTTAAGCAAGGGAGAGGGAAAAAAAGAAAAGATTGTCCCTACCTCCACATCACCAATTATAAGCTGTGTATTTAAGTAACTCTGACATGTTTTGCATTAATTAGAAAGCATGGGAGGTGAAAATACGGTTATCACATTGTTCCCAGGGGTGTGGGCTTTGCTCACAAGTTGAGCAAAAAAGCCAGTGTATAGAGTACAGAGTCTTGTCTTCCAAACAGCAAGGTCTACAGGTGGTTAGAGAAAGGCACTCAGAATATGGAACTCTGCCTTTTAACTCTGCCACTGATATCGTGTATCATCTTTAAAAGTCATTTCACGACTCTGAACTTTTTGTCGTAGCACCCTGACATGACCAAGAAAATGTGCTAGAATTTTCCTAAAGCCATCTATTTCCTGATCCTGGCTTCAGTTTCCCACCAGTGAAATGGAAAGAATATCAAATAACAAAAAAAAAAGGCATAGTTCACAGGTTCCACTAAGTGACAAATTCAGCAGCTCTGTTAATATGGACTGTGATGTTATCTGAGTTTTCATAATATGCCTCAAAATTTACATTCAGATGGAGAGATGTAATTGGTGTTGCCACTGAATTAAAGCAGCATGGCTTCTATCAGACAGTACAAACTATGTGGCCAAGAAAAATAAATTTACAGTGGGAAAACATGGGACAGGAGTTGTACTTTGTTAGGGTCCTGCTTATTTACTGTCTGCATTTCATCATGTAGATAGCTTTAATTGCCCAGCTACTTGACCTCCAGAATCCTCTGGGAATCCTGGCAGGAAATCGTGTCTCTGTCAATACTGAAATTAAACTGATGGTTGTTGTCACTTTTCATTAGAGCTGCAAATTTACTGCTGACACCAGGACCACATGGAAAAAAGTTTGGGTTTTTTTTTCCCCATAAAATTTATAGGCTTTTGTACTCCTTATCAGCCATTAAATGAATTGCCAGTCTCTGAAGATGTTAGACATGGTCAGCCTCTACCTAAATTCTTCTTACCATGCTGGTTGATGTGGAGGGAGGTAAAATTAAGCACAAGTTGCAATTGTGCCTTTTAAGTTCCCTTTTTGCTCAACACAGAATGAGTCCTAGCATAAATAAGACACAGCTTTTCTACCTTAAAACTGGATGGGGAATATAACTGATGTCTGTCTAACCAGTGGGCAGGGTCTCATCTTCAGTAATGGTTGTATCAGCACCTATTTGTCCACTGAGAGAGTGGAAGGGGAAATAAATATGCAGTTCTAGCTTAAAATATGTGGTTCCTCTGGAGTAAAGGTTCAGTTTTGTGACTTCAGAAAATTTCACCATTTTTCATGTCATCAGTGTGTCTTAATTTTTTCTTGACTTCCTACTCCTGGCATCCAACACCAATTCTATTATGGAACAAGGGGACACTGGGTCACTTTGGACATTGACTCACAGTCAAAGATTAAATCTAAAACCAAACCTCACAATTTTGATCATTAGAAAATCATAACTGGATTTTTCTTGCAGAAGTAGATGTAGTAACTTGACCACCTTAGTCCTGTTCAAACACAGACTATTATAATTGGTCTACAGAAAATCTTACATGTATGTGTGTCTGGCAGCCTTTGTCATTTTCTGAGCCCAAAAATGACTGTTTGGGATGATTTCACTGCTGGGAAGGAAGAAATTCTTCAGTATAATGTGGAAGGTGATGGTATCTTGTTAATTATAAACATAATTATATATATATTAATTTATTTGCTATTAGTGTGACTGCAAAGCATTCTTATAAGAGGCTGAAAATTCCCTTGTCTCTATAGTAAGGAGCAGAAAATCTAATGTGTTTTATAGCTGCTGTAGTATGTCTGCTTTAACTTTATTCCATACAAATCAGGAACACATCTTCTCTCTCCTGTAATTCCAAATAGAAGCAATGATGATTATAAGATGTTCTGAAGCACACAGACAGAATGAATCTGAACAGACAGAAAAACTCACCAGGTGATCTTTAATGTTTCCAGGTAATATGAAGGGCAATTTTTAACTGAGATGAAAGTAAGCATCTGAAACCAATGTTTCTAGTAAGTCAGCACTCCTATCTGCCATGCCTGAGAACAGCTTTCACAGGAGGAGGGGGGAGAAGAGAATGTCATCTATTACACATTAGAAAAAACAGTAGTTAAACAAAAATGATGATGATATTCCCCTTGAAGTGCTATCCTCTCCTGCCTTAAATGATTTGTGAATCCAATGGGACACAGTAAGACTAATTAGGATAAAATGTAATCTGTGCCTTTTCCTAGATCTGGACCAGCAGTGTAGTGCAGGTGAGAACTACAAGCCTGGCTGGATGAGGAAAGACTGTGAAAGTAACCAGTGATTGCTCCCATCCATCTACCCACCTTTCATTCCTTAGCCTAGGGCTTGCCAGTCTAGCTCTTTGGTAGTAGTCTGGTTATTAATGCTGCCAGCTTTTATGTGTGAAAGTGTTTCTTGAGGTATCAGTAATTAGCAACAGTTTGACAATCAGCAGGGAGTTTTACATGCCACTCTAGAGTGTGCCCTGTGAACATGTGCAGGGCATTAAAAGATGAAAACTGAACCAGGAGGAGGGAAACTATAGCATTGCTTGTAGAGTGTTCCTTATTTGCTATTTTTGACCTTGCACCTGTACCCTCTGTGTTGGTCATCCAAAGAGAAGGTCTCAGGGAGGTGTTCAGGAAGCTTTCTGCTGGGAAGCCACACAAGTTTTTTGAAGTCTGCTTTTTAGACCAATTGAAAAGGACATTGTCTTTGGTCACCACCATGCTGGCCTGAATGTTAAAGAAAGACCATGTCTGGAGCTTCCTAAACCATCCATCATTACATTCTTGGGAGTTTAATGCAGCTTGATGGATTAGTAGGATTTCTCTGGCCAGTAATACAGGGGTAAGTATTCTATTGCATTGTATTATATTTTCTAATCCCCACTCTTTTTCCTTTTCTTTCATTATTTATCTTCCTCATTTTGAACATACTGAGTTCTTCTTGAAGTTCAGAAGGGAGAAGAGAGAGAGGGAGATGGGACAGATGAGCTGTCCTAAGTACTTTGGAAACTCTTACATGACTACAAGTAAACCTGTACCATGGACCATCTATGGTTCCAGCAAGTCTTCTTGCTGATGAACTGAAGATTTGCCAGATACATCATTTTTGCATCAGTAGATCTGTTTTTACAGCACAGATTGGTATTCATCTTCATTTCCTTTATGCTCACATCCTTTCCTAATGCAAATGAAGTGTGCAGAACATCCCCCAGTGCAGCTGAAAATGGGTGAAGGCAGGGAAAAAGTTTTTTGATAATTTCTCCAATATATTTCATTGTGGAAGATGTTTGTTCACCCAGGTAGAAAAAAAATCCTCCATCCATGTAAAATTGAATGGGCATAAACAATTACTTTCTAAGGTGCCCCACTCCAGACCTTCAGGAGGAACTGTCAGATATAAGAGTGCTATTCAATCTTATCTATTGGTGATTTAGCCCATCTGCTTCTGTTTTGTGCTGGAGCAACTAGGGAACAGGCAGCTTCCATTTATGCCCTGTTATGACTCATTTTGCATAGGGAGCACTTCGGTTAGTGCTACATTTGGTGATATTATCTGATGCCATACTTACAGCAGTCTGTAGGAACAAGAAATTCAAGGTTTTCAGCAAAAACAATGTACAATACATCAGAACAGAGCTCACTTTAAATATAAGTAATTTTCATTCATTTTACAATGAGTTAGGAGTGTCTGAAATTCTCTTCCACCTGCCCTAATGTCAGTCCTAACAAGTTTCCCAGAAGATATGCATTGAATATTTAATATAATGAGTATAAATACCACATACTAATATTTTTGTGTGTGAAATGCAGTATGTGGTGGTTTGAGACCATTTCAAATAGTCCTCTGCTGGGATATGTTACCTTATACTCAATATTAATTTATGGTAAATTAACTAATTTAATATCAATTGATGATATACTCAGTATTCATGATGGTAAGCAATGTTAAGATACCAAAGAGTCAGAGCTCATGCGTGCAATATTTCTTACAGTGATTTTGATTCCTCAGTTGATCTCAATTTTACTGAGAATGAAGTCAGTGAAGTTACTCTAAGTTATATTATCATTATTTCTTTGGAATTATATACTCTAGAGTTACATACTTACTCATCTATAACTGTAGGCAGAAAAGTTAGCACAGGAGGTTTGGATTGCATTATGGTCCCCTGCCTATTGTTCAGCTTTTTCTCTTTTTTCTGCCTTTTGTTAAGTTTTTCTTCTTTTTCCCAGTACGCTTCTGCAGGCAACTGGCAACATCACAAAGGCAACACAAACTTTCAGAATCAATAACTTCCTTTCAAAACTACAAGGTGTAAGCCAGTGTGTACATAGCACTAAAGATAGGATTCCATTCGATAAGCACCTCCTTTTTTTCCTGAGATTTTCCTTTTGCTGGTAAACTGATAGATAACATATTTTCTTTTTCATAGATCTCTGCCAACCTGATGGTGACTTTGAGCAGGTGCTGCATAGAGCCACTTGTACAATGCCAAGACCTTGAGGGCAAAGAATGACTACCTCAAGGAAGGTCCTACTCTCCTTGTTGTGGTGTCTTAGAGTCTCAAGTGATCATGGAGGATAAGACATGAACATGGAGAAATAAAATGGGTAATATTGCAAGGTTCCAAAGGACACTAAAACCCTTGAATGTACTTTATTCATCTAATAGCAGTCTGTCTCTCTGCTATCTTCATGAATGGAAGGTTACATTTTTCAGTTTACTTGGCACTATACATTTTCTGATTGTCCAGTAAGGACCTGATACTGCAATGCAGCTGTGAGAGATGATGCAAACTCCATTGATTTAGTGAGGATAAGGAATGTCTACCTGTGTTGAGCCTGATCCTTAGCCCACTTAAGTATATGAGTGTATTATTGGTAATGTTCAGGGATGCAGCACTTCATGCAAAGATCCACAGGAGTTATTTTCAAGACAAGAGGAAGTTAATGAATTAAACACACTAAAACATTAAATATCAGAAGTGCTTTAGTAGACTGGGGGTAATAACCACATAAGGTATTGATTCAGGAAGTCAGAAATAATCTCTCTAAAGAGTTTCAATGATGCCAGAAGCAAGTGAAGTTTCCCCTTATCAGGAATATTACAGTTTGCACATGACACTAGCCAAACATCACTGAATTAGGGGGAGAACAGACTTCTGAATGATTACTCCTAGATGTTTTTTCTCTGGAGGTTTCCTATCCAGAGACTAACTTCAGCTCCTTTTAGCTTTAAGAAGAATGGGGCTATTGTATGAAGTGTTAAAACTTCAGTTTAGAGTACAGCTCACCTTCTGTCTTCTACAACCAAGTGTACAACACCTTTTAAGAGAATTGTCTTTCCTTTCCACTGGATTTTATCAGCAGTCTTTAAGAGAACAAGTACCTCCTAATGGGTCCCAGAGGTAGCTTTAAAGGAGGAACTTAAATCTATAAAAAAAAAGATAAAACCCAGGGCAATGTTCAGTCATTGCAGACATTAGGATTGTTTGGATATTCTGCTTAGTCTGGAGGACGTACATGGGAGGCTTTTATTATGTATTAGGTGTAGGTGTGAGCTTTATTTTTAAACAGCTGTATATGAATTCTCTGTCCTTATCTTTGTAAAAATGTTGTGTCCTACTAAGGGCACCATCAAATCAGATTAATGTGTAGAAGGGAAAAAGTAAGAAAAAAGGGAACAAAAGCAGTTTACTCGCTGTGCCATCCACATTTTTCACTGGAAAGGTATTTAAGATGTGGATATGAACATATAAATTAGTATGATATGTGGCGCAGGTACCCAAGGTTCCAGCCAGTATCTGTGTAAAGCTACAAAAAAATAACTGGCGCCCAGATAATCTTGTAGACCAATGTTGGTGCAGAGAGCAGCAGCCTCAGAACCGTGTTGGATGGCAGCTCTGGACATCAGACCACCCTGTGCTATCTGCAGCCTGAAAGCAGCTGCCTTTCCTACTTTAAGGACAAAGTCCCATTTCCCCTCACTGCCTTCCTCTGTCTCTCATTCCTTCTCAATCTGCCTCTTGCCTTGGACTATGTTCAACTTTGCTCACCTCATCTCTTTCCTTTTTCTTACATTGTGACTCCACCTTTCCCTCTGTCTGTGTCCCTCTTTGTCTCCCTCATTCTTAGTGCTGTCCTCCTTTCTTTGCACATATTTATTCCTGACAGGTCTGCTTGCACATGAGCCTGGAAAAGGTTCTTCAGTTGGTCACAAGTTATTAAACTCCAAATATGATAATAGATATTAGGTCTTTAAAAGGAATAGGAAGGAAAATACTTTGTTGCATTCCATAATATTGCTTTAGTAAGAGGTAGAAATTTTCAGGCTTAATGATTGCATGAGCGTTGCTCTTCTAGTCCTGGTAGAGGTGGTGAATGATGGATGTTTAAGAGTAAAAAATATTGAATCTCACCCACATTCTTCTGTTTTAAGACAGACACCTTAGAAAAACAGATGATTAATTTTCAGTTTACCTGTTCTTTAGCGTAACAAACTTCTATTTGAGGTTTAATTGGATCTGCTCTAGGATGCAAGAAGTTAGTGCAAGATAAAAGGGGCATAGCAAGAAAAAATATTCAAAGTGAATAATTTAAGATCACATCCATAATTAATGGCATTTGGAAAGCTTCCTCTAGTGCTCTAATCATATCTCAAAATGTGCTAATTAGAGCAGTTTGGTACAAAACAGAGTATGCAGGTGTTGAACAGCTTCTTCTGTTCTTTTTAAAGAAATGTTGTGGTAACTGGTTCTCCTGGCATTAGGGCTCACACTTAATAAATGTTTCCCTATTTAACATATATTTGGCAGCTGAAGAGCGTGCGTATAATTATCACCTTGTTAAAATAGGTTTGATCAGGAATGGAGAACAAAATCAGCTATTTTTAGTACAGAAAATTAAGCTTGTAGTAAACAGTGGGGCATACTATAATGCCCATTGAGGGTATAACTAGTAAAGAGTTGAAACTGAGAAAGAAAGAAAAAAATCAGCGTTGCTTGCCTTGAAACAGCAAAGTATCTACATTCATCTACTGGAAATTAATGTTACCTAAAAGCAGTTCTGATACTTCAGCAAAACTAATCCTTTGCTTACTGCTTGGACTGTATTTAAGAGTTGTTTGTTATCTTTTGGCTGGGCAGGATTTTACTGGTCAATTCCTCATTTATCTTGGAAATCAATGACAACTGACATCACAGTTCCCTCTCTCTAACCCCTCTCCGAAAAATAATCAATATGACTTGGAAAGAACTGAGCATTGTGTGTTCAGGTCTTTGTGTGTATATATCTGTGCATCTGTTACTGTTCTGCCAAAATGAAACAGCAAATGCTGAAGAGATGTTTAATGCACAAATGACTCAGAACCCTCCAGACAGCTCCACATTACTGAAACATGGAACTGGTTCTGTGGGGTCCCAGTGCCCAGCAAGCAGCTGTGAGAGTACTGTCAGAGACAAATAAATAAAAGTGAAAATCATGTAAAATTAATGTCATGACTCTGTAGGTTTTGTTTTATACAATTATATATATGTCATTTATATGATTATTCTAATACAGTCTTATTTCATTGAAGCTCTACAAAATTTAGCAGAATGAAGCAAATAGGCCTATAACCATTTATTATTAATAACTGTTATCATTTCCTTTAAGGTTAGTTAACCTGGCTGAGAGCAGAGCTACTTTCTATTAAATGCTGCACATTCATTTTAAGATAGTTTATTAGAGAGCCTACAGTCTGAAATATTAAACTTGCAAAATTTAACACATGGGCTTAAACCTAAGGTAGGTCCAACTTTTCAAGGGACTCAGCAGTATCTAGTTCCATTTTTCACAAGCAGTCAATAGACTTTATGCCATCTATGAATTAGCTCTTTTTCTGTGCTATGTTCTTCTTACTCCTACCCATTAGCATTCAGCTCTTTCCTCTGTCTTCTGCAGCTAGATGAATTATTCCCTGATAACAATATATTTGACAGTGAAATTTGCCCTTTCTGTATTTGTTTTTTCTCCATGAACACATCACGATTTGCATTAATTAGTTTATTATTTGAAATTGTTTGATGAATAGTTTGTTCCAACTCATTTCACTCATGTAGCTAATATTAATTTGAGTGTTTCATCCCAGTGATTTACCATTCAAACTATGTCCTATTGCATCACGTGGTCATTGTTTCTGCTCGTGCTCTGGATGACACAACTACAGTCAATCAAAAAGATAGAAATATGATTCATAGGAAGTTTTGAGAGAAAAGCTTAGTTCTATTCTCTTACTATTTTCCACAGTTGTTTTTTTCCCTGAGAAAACACCGTGCAGTTTCATTTTTGTATTGTGCTCTGCCTTTTTCTTGGTTTCAAAAATGCAGAACCATAAGAAAAAAGGGATTTTAAAAGTCTTTTATTTTGTACTCCCTGTTCAAGGAGGTGGAATAAAATAAATTCGGATTTTATTTGAAACATTTTTTTGAACGGAAACTTTTTTTTAGTATGGGACAATATTTCATCACAATACACTCTTTGGAATAAAAATACTTTGAACCAGTCCAAGGTATGTATTCTATAAACAGCTTCTGCTTTTCCATGAATTATGATTCCCAAATAAAATCAATATTTTGCTAATACTAAGTAAAATTCTGATGGAATTTAAATATTCTTCCTCTACCTCCATTTGTCTGAGGAAAGAAAATTATACAGTCAGGAAAAATGGAAATACGTGCATGAGAAAGAGTAAAGTTTCAGAATTCACAAGCCTTTTCTTTCTGTGTTATGTGGAGTTCTGGTCTCCTGCTCTAAACTTCTAATAAACTTTGGACTATAATCTCCTTATTTATTTCTGCTAAAATAGATATTATGTCTCTGTACAGATCCAGTCTAAAAAAAACCTCTTAGCTATAGTGTTTCATATATACTCATAAGCAGAATGGTATAGTCAGAGATAAGAGTAATAATGAAATCCTTTCTATTGTAATGTTAATCATAAGAGATGTTGAAAAATGGTAGCTGAGTACTTTCTTTTCAAAAAAGGAAAAGAACAGGTAGAGAACTTTGACATGGATTATTTGTACTTTAAAAAAATAAATCTTGGAAAAAATGGGAATGTTCAATTATATAATCATATGCATTATAATTTCAGTTACTTGAAGAGTTCAGCAAATTTGCCTAGGAAATTATAAAGCAAATGCTCATGTCAAAATCATGGAAAGGCAGTGATGGGACAAAAATGGGAAAGCAGAATGGAATGGCAGTGTAATTAATGCTTTTATAGAACATAGGTCCTGTTAAGCAAACTGCCATTTTTGAGATCTCAGATGTGTTCAGTGAAGGTATGTCTGTCATATATCCAAGGCTTTTTTTTAGACAAGGTGCTATAGTGGCACAATACCACTAAAGAAAAATTGGAAAGCCACAACAGCAGTAGTGACTGAGAGAGTAGCAGGAGGAGTTGAAGTCACAGCTCCACAGATTGGTTTCTGCACAGATGCTGCTGCTGTCTATTCTTGAAACAGTCTAATCCAGCAGGACTACAACTGCCGATATCACATTTGTAAAATACCTGATGACATAAAATTAGTGAATTAATAATAATGCTAAATTGCATATTGGGTATGGAAGCTGCTCTGGATCAGGTACAGAAGTAAACTCAATTGTTTTTGTGTCATCTCTTTACAAGGTTATGTTTCCAGGCATGCAGAAATTGTCAGTCTTGGGAAACAAGGACTTCACCCTTGAAATCAGCAACTGAAGAGCACTAGAGCAGTGAAACAACTGAACACAAGTGAGCAATCTGATGTAGGTAAAGCACAATACAACTTCTGAAGAATTAGTCAGGAAATATCATAAATGAACAAGGGAGTACTAGTTTTGCAGTTGTAGCATGAAGAGGGATTTGGATGTTTTTCTAGCTATTTCAATTGCTTAAGTGAGAGTTATAAATGCTGTTATGAGTCATGAACCTCTGGCACTAATGATACACGTTTGTTTTGAGTTATAATTCATCCACTAAAAAAAAGAAAAGTGATGAAGGAATTCAGTTGATAAAGGATGAAAAGGATTCAGAAAAGAATAATAGGAAAATATTTTTTTTCTGGGGAGAAAACAAAAAAACTTAATCTGTTTAGTGCATCAAGGAGAAAATTAAAAGGTGATAAAGGGAAGAGATGGCTTATTGTAGGTGGTATTTCTGTCAGAAAGATGGATCCGTGAGATCCAGGAGCTGGAAGCGACTAAGGTAAATTCAAAGAGAGTAATTAATCAGTGGAACAACTTTGCTCCAGTTATGATGGATTCTCTATCACTGGCAGCTTCTAAATCAAGTCTCAATGTCTTAATGCTCAAAATAAGAAAAAACAGCCAAGAAGAAATAATTTATGTGAGATGCTCTGTAAGGAAAAGTAAAAAGATCTCTGCTCTTGAAATTTATCCATGAAACCTTCCTTTGTAGTTTACACATGCTAGCAATATTTAAGTCTTTCAAATCATTCTGAGATGTGTGTACAAAAGACACCGCATGTCTTACCAGAGGAGATTCAAAATGAATCTGAAAGCAAAATAAATCTAATTATGATCAATTTGGCAAATAAAAGCAAAACAAAGTTATTGACTTCTATCTATGCCAATTCTGTTTCTTACAGCTGGAGCAAATCTTACATTTTTGTTTCAAGCAGATACAGATTAAATACATGGAAGGTTTTCTCAGGAAATTATAGGCATGGTCACGTCTCTAAGTACCACCAGAGCTCCACATTAAACAATTATACAGCAAGTCTTTTTAGAGCATCAACAAGTCAAAGAGCCTGAGTGATCACAGCCACAATCTAAATAATTTTACCACTGTATGCAATTTTGTCAGAGAGCTGTGGACCCTGTGGAAGTCTTTTCTTGTTGGCAGTGAGGCAAGCAGCATTGCCTCTCTGAATGCAGTCTGTCTTTATAATGGATATTTCTATGCCAAGGTATCACAACTTGGTATTGTTTTTATCAAGAAGAAACTACAGTCACTTCTGATAAAAATAATGGTTCTACACTGCATACTGCTTTATCATAAAGCCCCTTGGCTTATACATTTTGCTCCTGGCTTGGAGTTTAGCGTTTTAGCATCCTTCTGAAATTGCACATTGTGTTTGTTGCAAAGATTGGTAGAAAGCAAGAAATCCAGTTGCTGAGCAATGGCATACTTGAGCATGACTGCAAAATACCCAGAATCATTCCTCTAGGTTTCTATTTTTTAACTCGGAGAGGAGAAATCTGTTTATGCTCAGAAAGAGAGAATGGGCAAGACTAGCTGTGCCAGCAGGCAGTGGGACGGCTTCCTTCATCTCCATTTCTCAGATCTCAGAACCAGCTGTGACTCTGCTCTTTTTAAAACATAAAAAGGGAGTGTGGAGGAGTGGGTGTTAACAGGGCTTTCTAGAACGTTGTTGTGCATATGACTAGTTAGTATATCACCTCAGGTTTGGCCATTAGTCTGTACCATTGGCTTACCTTTTGGATAGGTAGAAATGGGTTGGAAAAGAGCAGCTGAGTAAGTTAGAAAAAGTGATAGAGTACAACTACTTCCCACGGGGGGGGGGGGGGGGGGAAAAAGGACAAATCTTTTGGTTTTACCCAGTTTCTGGCCTGACTCTCAAGTCTACAGCTGTGATACACTTTTCTCTTCTTTGCTCCTTTAATGAAAAAAAAACCTTCCCCATCTCTCTGGGGTACATCCCTCCAGTTTCTGGCCTGACTATCAAGTCTACAGCTGTGATACACTTTCCTCTTCTTCGCTCCTTTAATGGAAAAAAAACTTCCCCATCTCTCTGGGGTACATCCCTGAGGAGAGATTGTTTTTGGATGAGAAGCATATTCTGCTCTTTCATCCTCTTCAAACTCCAGAGTTTGTTTTCCCTCCGTTTGTCAATCAGCATGAAAAAGCTTTTTTAGCTCTTAGTGCACCGGAAACAAATATGAAGAAAAGATGGAAAGCTCCAGGCAGTTCTAATGTGGGGGAGTGCAATGCTGATGTAAAGCTGCAGCAGATGTGTGCCTTAATTAGATGTTAATGAATAGACAGGCGCATATCAGTGAGCAACTCTGAGTGTGTGGAAGGAAGCAGAAAGATGGGGCAGTAAAAAGACTTTGATGTCGCCTGGGTAAAGGTTCATTTAAACATTTCTCTGTCTGCTGCTGTTTCTTGTATCCAGCCTGGATTTCCGTCACTGTGTGGCAGAAAATCATTTTGTTTCTTGCCAATACGGTGAGAGGAACTGAACCATGTGCTCTCCTTGCCTCAGCCATGCTCTGAATTCCTTCAGTCCTCCAACTCCAGGGCAAAGTCTGCAAACCCAAGGTGGCAGAGAATCCATGTGACAACATTTTTTGGCAAATCTGAGGTGTCAAAATTATGGAGATAGTTAAGGCGGCAGCTGGAGAAAAAGTAGAAGGTGCTCTGGGCTTGGAAGGAACAGGTAAAGAGTACAAGCAGAGATGAGAGGGGCACAAAACAATCAGCAGAGACAGAAAAATAAAAAACAATTTCAGGCTTATATATATTTGTGATTTCTCAAATCACGGATCACCTTTGACCATACAGGTAAATTAGTGTGCAGAATGGCTGATCAAAACCAGCATAAATACTCAAGACTAAAAATACCTGTGAACTAGCATTAGAGAGGCACGTATAAAAGAAATACAAATGCTATCAGGTAAAAACACTAGAGAGACAAATAACATGGTAATAAGACTGATGATAGGTTTAAACAATTGCTATGCTGCTTGTTGAGAGGAATAGAGCATATGAATCTCCTCAGATATATTTTTCTGGGGGTAGTTTAATACCTAAAATCAGGGCATTTTCATTGCCCATCCTTGGTGTGGCATTACAAATCTTATTTATGGATTACAAGGAGCTCTAGGCTCTGCAATATTTTCAACAAAGGGCCTTTTCCTTCCTGGAGTTTAAGCAGCTGATGAAGATCACAGGTGTGGTGTGTGGTACATCTCCAAACCCCTGGTAGAAAACACATCATTTCTTAAGAGAGGAGATGTAGGTGAGGACACAAAGCTTTTCTTCACAGAGAACTGAGGCTCAGAGGCTCTGTTTTTGGAGGTTTTGGTTTTCTGATATGCACTAGGAAGCTTTGTGTGCATCCATCAGTCTGCAGCAATGGATTTTACTGCTGATGAAGGGATTCAGAGACTGAAGTCCAGTCTCAGATGGGGACTGCAGGCAGGGCTGGCTGCTGGTCCTGTACTTCTAGGGTTGCATGACAATGAAGTAAAAGTATTTCTTTATTAATTTCTTTTGAAATATACTTGGATTCATGTTTATGGAAATATATTATAATGTGGGCTCTAAGTACTCAAGACTTGATAGACAGGCAGGCAACCAGACTGTATTCCTATTTGTCTGCCTGCCTCTCTGTTCATCTGCCTTTTGATCTATCTACATTTTTTAGTTTCCCAATGGTACAGACAGCCTGTCTCTTCTGCTAAAAGGGGACTCTCCTTAACAGCCCATCTGTCTGAAGCCAGTATAACTTCAGTATGACAAAGGAGTTTTACTCCTGATGATAAAATAACATTTTTGCACTTCAAAATGCATGAATTCCTCTCTGCCCTTTGTGAAACCCTGTACCTCAAACACACCTTCCCCTGCCCCTTCCACTGAATTAGTACCTACCCGTGGCACTTGTACTACTTTGCTGATTTTGGAGCATGGAGTGTCTCTGCGTATTTTGAGGCCAACTTTTAGACTTTCATATGGCAAAGGATGCTCCTGGGTCTTGTGCCTGGAAAGGATAGGGCAGGCAAAGGTAATGCAGGATATTTATACCTGGTGTTGGGCCCAAAGAAGCTAGGAGGGTTAGGGAGAATCAAGAACTGGCTGGTGAGGCAGGGCTGTGCTCTCTGTTGCCTGCCACTGTGCCATTGACACACATCTGCCTCCATATCCCCTGCTTGGCTCACAGTGCAGAGGCTCCTGTCCTGAATCTGACAAACAACTTGCAGCAGGACTGGCTCAGTGTGGAAAGCTGAAGGGCAGTGTCAGGTAGTGGTAGGGCTAAGGACATGTTGCAGGTATAAACTGGAGCTACACAGGGTTTCAAGGCACATTCTGTTTTTTTTTTTTACAGAAGTAAAAATACCAAGTAGGATGTATGATCTTGGACTTAATGAATATGTCAAAGTAACTACGTTGTGTACGAGAAGAATATAGCTTGTATACTTACCTAAAATATCTACCTAACACTCATGCTTTGTTTACTACAGCCCAAATTGCTGCATTGCTATATTCTTTGTAAGCATTGCTTCCTTTTTGAATGCATCTTTTGTTTGTGCTTGCTGCTTAGTCTGTTTGCTGCTTAGTATCAAACTCTGACAGTTCACAGAAGGGATCTGGCAAGAGGGCAGGAGTTCCTATGTGTTGGCTACTGCCAAGCAAACTGAGTCATCTACATTTATTAATCATGTAGATTCCATTAGTATCATTCATTTTTCAGCAGAGTGAAAAAAAATTCTACTCTTCTGTAAAGATGCATAGTAGGCAACGTGTAACAAAAAGCCACTGTTTAAGGTTTTCCCATCTCCTTTCATCCCTAGGTCCAATGTGTAGGCAAGAAACCAAGAGATAAATATCAAACTAATTGATTGTTATGTAATTTCTCCTCCTCCCTTCTCTCCAGAATTTACACATCTGATCCTTAGTTTAATGCTAAGCAGGTTCTTGTGTTCCTGCCTTGTGGGAAAAGCACAGTGAATATTGTAAAACTAATGCATTTTGTCTGTAGGGGAAATAAAATCTATAGCAACTTAAAGAATCTGCCAGAGAAAAAGAACAAGCTGGGATCCTTCTAGGAACCTCATCTTCAGACAAGATCATTTATGTTCTATTTAAAAATGCACAGGGAGCATTGACATCTAATGTTTGTTCCAGCATTTTACTAAAAAGATTTAAAGGTCCACAATTCAATTTCAAGTGAAAGTATCCCCCAAACGACTCTTTATAAAGTCTTTTGGAGACCAAAGTCAATATCTATGGGCCTTTGGAGATACAGCAATTGATTACCTGTCCAAGTCAATGAGCATTAAAACCCAAAGAGATTCAGAAGTACATTTCACTGTTAAAAAACCTCACCTCTGATGCTACTGATGCACATTGACTGCTCCATGGTGAAGTTCAGTATATAAATAAAACATCTTTTTCTGAGACCTAATTGAAGTTTTGTAACATCCAGAAAACTGGAAGTTAACAACTTCTGCTGTAGTGCTGGTATGCCTGGATTTGCACCTTTAGTGCATGTCTCAGCACATGATGGACATAAAGTATACCAATTTTTGGAGCCACTTATTCCTTTGTCTGCTAACACTGTCACACTTTGTCTCCTGGCTTGTAGAATAACATCACCTTGTCTTCTCAAAGCTCCTTTCAACCTGAAGAGCTTTGCAAGCAATATAAGAATCACTTCATCCTCTCTAAAATGAAGTCAGGTGAGCAATTATTTTGTGACTCTCTGAAAAGCAAGGGCTGTTTAAGATAGCCAAAAGCTTATGACTGAAAAGGAGAAAGAAGAGTCTTCAACTGTAGCTGCATATGTCAAACTGCGAGTGACTGAAACTGGGACTCAGTAGAGGGAAGAGTTTGATTCAATCTTTTGGAAAAAAAAAAAAACAAAACCACTTTTCTGAGGAAATGTCTAACTTTATGAATTTGGGATCTAGATTTTATATCTTATCTGAAACGTGTCATTATCAAAGCTAAGTTAGGGGATTGTTGCACGAACTGAAATAAAAGTGAATAATTTATTGGAAATCTGATGTTATGACTTTAATTTAATTTCCTTTTCTGCTGAATCTCACTGCTTAGTCCTGACGATTAAGCAAGACTTCACTGAAGGAGAACTTAATTAGGTCTTCTGGTTCTGAACCTTAACTCAGGGTCTACTGTACCCGAAGTGAATGTACCCACCATCCCTGAGAGGCATGTAAGTAACCGTTGTCTATTAAAATCCCTCAGAGGATGGAGATGCCACAGTCCTGGATGACAGCACTTTGAAGTAGCACTGATGTGCAAGTAACATTTCTCTGTCATGATCCCTTCTGGAATTTCATCTGCACAATGTGTGTGAACCAAGTAGCACATGTCAACAAATGTCATGCCTACAGAATAGCCAGCTGTAAAGTGTGTGAGCTTCACAGTTGCTCAAAGCACACTTTAAAAGTCCTAAGTTTCAAAGAAGTATCAGACTTTATGCACAGTACTAGCTCACATTCAGCTTTTTATTTGTTTCCATAAGAAGAGTAATAACGTGAGGAAATAAGTATTGTAATTGCTAACTTCGATGTAAGGACATGAAGTATTCTGTTTTAGTGGAGGGAAAAAAAAATAGAAGGTAACTTTGCAGTGCACTGGTATGTGAATTTGGAAATCTTATAAAATGTATAGCTGATCTTGTCCATCTTTTTAAAAATATAGCAAGGACACTGTGGGCTCTGGGCTGGTCAGCCTCCCTTCATCTTCCAAAAGGTTGTAGACTGTGTCCTGATGAAAGATGTTTCCAGGAAAGTGCTAGAAAGTAATTTGAAGAAGCCAGCATAAGTTTGTTAGTGACAGATTGTGCCTTCTGTGATGGAATGACTGATGTTGTGGATGAAGGGAGAGAAGTTTGTTGTTGGCAAGCACGTGTCGTTTAGCAGAGCTTTCTACACTCTGTTCCATAGCACCCTGCTAGCCAAAAAGAAGACATATTGACCACAAGGGGAGTGATGTGATACAATTTGGAAATAC